>NW_008341050.1:2068140-2176098 GCF_000622305.1 Nannospalax galili | reverse complement strand
AAAAGAAAAAAAAAGATGCCTTAACATTCTCTCTGCTTCTTGCTCCACTGTGAGCCTTGGGTGTAGAGGTTCCATTGTAGATGTGTCACTTAGGGTTGGGTATTTCACAGACACTTATTCTCTGTGTGTGACCAGTTGTGGAACTCTGCAATAGGGTCTGTTGCAAAAGAAACTGCTTTGATGAGTGGCTATGGGAGAGTGCAGGTGGGGAGGGGGTATAAAAATGACTAAGATGTTTTGTATGAAATACACACAAATTTAATTAAAAATTTTCCCAAAAAAGTAGTGGAAAGGATTCTACTACTTTTGAGCTGTGCTACTTTAGATAAGTGACTTGCCTTCTCTGAACCTCAATTCATATTCAGTTTCATTCACCCATATTCATTCTCTGTCTCTCTGTCTCTGTCTCTCTATCTGTCTCTGTCTCTGTCTCTGTCTCTGTCTCTGTCTCTCTCTCTCTCTCTCTCTCTCTCTCTCTCTCTCTGCTAGGCTGATTCTCTACCCCACTGTGCTATATACCCCATCCTTTTTTTACTTTTTCATTTGAGACACAGTCTTACTAAGTGGCCTTGGAACGCGTTCCTAAACCCAGGCAGGCCTTGACCTTGCAAATCCTCCTGCCTCAGCCTTCTGAGTAGTTAGGATTATAGGCCTGCCCCACCAAGCCCAACTTGGACCTCCATTCTCTTCTTTAGAAGAGAAATGTAATTTTGGTCTTGCAGGATTGCTGTCAGAGCTGTGATAATGTGAGTAGGAGAAGTACTTAACCCCTGTGGCCCAGGGTACATCCATTAAAGTGCTGGTGATTAAGTCTGAGGTCTTCGTTCTCAGGGAAAGCTATTTTATAAAGGAATAGGTGAGTGGTATCTAACTGCACCTCAGCATATTAAATGTCCTGGAAGCTTTCTGTGTGTGCAACCTAATGGAAGCACTGTGGTCTGTATATGGACATTATGTGCTGGGCCCTGTTTGGGTATGTAGGAGTTCATTAGAGTAAGAGACTAGGATATCTACATTTCTTGAGCTATTTGGGTATCTTTTTATATATATTGGAATTTCCCAAAGAAGATGATGAATTCTAACCCAAATCAGAAGTTGTACTGAGGAGGAATGGTGGCTGGGGGTGGGATATGTGTCCCTTGCAGGTTCCCATAGCTACCTTATGGCAACAAAGCCAGGCTAGAAGCAAATCCCCTGGATCCCTCCCTGTACAGGACCCTGTAGCACTGGGGTCACACAGAGATCTTTGTCAATTGTGGCTTCAGGAGACCAGTTGTGAAGTGGTAAGGCTGGGAGGACATCACAGGGGCCAGAGACTTGAAGGAAAGTTTTTACCTGAGTCTCAGAGCTGGCAGGCCAGGCCTCCCAGGGAGGGGTCCCACTAAGGCCATGTATATCACCTGTTGGTAAGGACAGAGTTGTTCATTGCTGGATAAGGGATGATCCTTGACCAATGAAACCCAATCACATTCCCGTGACAAAGATGACAGGGGTCAGTAGTACAGTGCTCCCTCCTTGCCCACCCTAGCTGTGTATGTGTGTAGATCCTGCTGCCCCATCCTGTGGGAACCTTGCTCACTCTTGCTGTCCCCATTCTAGATGTCTAGATTCAGGCTGGGAGCAGAGAGGCTTAAGACTGGCCTTCAGCTAGGGAGCCAGAGGAGGAACTCCTTTAGAGGAGGAGCCAGGCCCAGCCTCATCACTTTGAGCCAACTGCTTCTCTTCCACCTGTAAAGTAGAAACACACCTGCTTTACAGACATTCCTATAGGAACCCAAAGGACATGAGAGGGTGCATGCATGCAAAGTACTCAGACGAGGCTGAGATAATTGTGCGCTCAGCACAGCTATGGCTGTGACCGTTACCATCTGTATGCCTGTCTGCGTCAGTCAAGCAAGGATGAAGCTTGGCCACCTGGGTCTCCTGAACACTGACTCAGGGCCTGGCATGTGCATGGTACCTAGTGAGCGTCTTGTCACAGATAGACCTCACAATAGTCAGAGCCATGCCACCCCTCTGGCTGGCCCATGAGGACGGAAGGCGTGTGTGTACACACAGGGGCCTTGGCAGCCAGTGTGCCTTGCCCAGTTGGAGGTTCCTTAATGGCGCCCAGTCCGTGTTGGTGTGAGGAACGGCAGGCATGGTATTGACCTGGGGTAGGGGACCTACACACATCCCACCTCTCATTTCTTCTTGGGACACCCTCTGATGCCTGCCAGTCCCTGGATCTCCAAATCTTCATGCTGTGGCATGTGAGGAGTTATATGGATGGTGTGAGGAACGGCAGGCATGGTATTGACCTGGGGTAGGGGACCTACACATATCCCACCTCTCATTTCTTCTTGGGACACCCTCTGATGCCTGCCAGTCCCTAGATCTCCAAATCTTCATGCTGTGGCATGCCCCAAAGCAGTGACTATATGAGCTGCAGAGCACATAGGGGTGGACTTAGCCAAGGAGGCCACTTCTTAGTGCTCCAGCTGCCCTCCATGCCTGCCGTGTGCCTGTCAGCAGCTGCATGATTTATGAACTGCATTCTCAGGTTGCAGTAGAGGTACAGGTGAGGCTCCTCTGGCGTGTGCCTGCCGTCCCCTCTGAAGTGTCAGCTTCACTCATGACACTGTCATCTCCCCAACGCCAGGGAAGGCAGCCCCTTGACAGGCCGTATTAATATATACGTCGGGGCCACAATGCCTGCAGCCTCTTCTGCATCTGTAACCAGCGGCCTATTGATCTGGGAGAGGGAGACCAATAAATCATCTTGGCCCAGGACTCTGCTGGTCACAGCAGGGCAGCTGGCTTCCCCATCAGCAGCATGCAATGTCTCTATGCCCCATGGTGAGCACCCAAGACTCCCACCCTCCTGGCTCTGGTTTCTGTCCTCTGTCATCAGAGTGGCACATCCCTGGGAACCTTCTTCCTCCCAGGAGGTGCATGCCACAGTCTGCAGCAACCAGGGCAGCAAGCAGCAGGCTGGCAGTGATGATACCATGTATATACCCAGCTGCCACCTGTCCCAGGACCAAGGAGAAACAGGGATGTGTGTTCATTTAAATACTCTCATCTGGGGTTGGGGAGATGGTTGGGTGAGTAAAACACTTACCATGCAAGTGAGGGAACCCGAATTTGAATCCTCAGAACCACGTAAAGCTGGACATGATAGCACACACCCTTAGTGCCAGTGCTCCTGCCGGCGATGAAAGGTAGAGACAGGAAAATCCCCCGAAGGGTGTGGACCAGCTAGCTGGGTGTATGCACCTATCTCAAGGTGGAAGAAGGCAAGGACTGACACCTGAGGTAGCCTACAGAACTCCAAGTGTGTGCCATGGCATGTGTGCTTACACTCACAAGAACACGAAGATACACGTGTGCAGGCATACACACAGATCTATACCATCATCTTTGGTCTCCAAGACTTCTCACTGTCTTTCACTTGTCTTCATCACAGCTCTGAGCAAGAGGAGAGTCATTCTTTAGCTTTTGTAGATGAGGGACTGAGGCCACGACAGATGTGCCTACTAACTTTCCTCCAGGTCTTCAAGTGAGTAGCTTGTGCAGCCTGGCCATCTCCCCACAGTGTCATCCTGCAGGGACAGTTAAACATCACCCATTGTAACATCTCATGTGTCTTTGTGTATTTTTCTGAGTAAATGGAAGGCACTGGGTACTCCAGGCCTCATGCCTCGGTTTCCCCCACAGAAGCTAAATGCTGGCGACACATATCATGAACAGGTAGGTCAGTGGGTTCCAGTGGTGAGTTCTACCAGCTCCCTGCAGCTGGGAGTCCAATCACAGCCCTTGGTCTATGGACCCACATATCCTCAGAGATTGCTGGTGCTCCAGATGTGTAGGCAGCTGCACCAATGAGAAGTAGGCTACTCCCTTCCCCCACGGGCTTGCTTCTGTCTTGTCCCCTGCCACCTCCTCCTGGCTTCTCCATTTTTTTTAAAAAGTTTTGTTTTTTTTTTATTTTTTGAGATAGGGGTTCTCACTATGTAGCCCGGCTGGCCTAGAACGCACTAGGTAGGCCAGGCTGAACTCGAACTTGAAGAGATCCACCTGCCTCTGCCTCCCGAGAACTGGAATTAAAGGTGTGAATCACCACACCTGGCTCCTCCTCTTGCCTCATAGGTGCCCAGGAGAGATTAAACAGATGTCCACAGAGCCAAGTCCAGGGAACTTAACCCAACCATACACTCAGAGGCTCCTTGCAAGCTCCCTCCTCTATCCAGGGGAGTGAAGTCAAGGATCCTCCCAATCCCCCACGACCCCTGTAACAGCTCCTCCCTTGTGTATATGGGATGAGGCCAGACTCGTGGGCACCCTCCAGCATCCTCACACAGAAAGAAGACAGCACAAGAGCAGGAGACTAGGGAGACAGATGGATGTCATTACAATGACTATTTGGTTTTAAAGGTGATAGTGTTCCTGATGACAATCAGTTTTCTTGTCAATTCTAACTGGGAGTTTTGAGGTCTATAGAAGGCCCTGGCAGCGACTACAAGCTCCTTGGCCATAAACATGAAGCAGGAGCTCAGCAGAGCCAGCTTGAGGGCATTAGACATGCTCGGGCACGTGCCAGGACACCTTTTATTGTCTCTCGCCTATTAAATAAAGAAGCTGGAAATGGAAGCAGAGGATTGCTTCGGCCTGATGCTCTGTGCCTGGAGTCTATCTGTTGGCTTACGGCTCCTGTTCTTCTTGTCTTTTTGGTTGTGAGCGTGAGCCTTTAACGGCTGCGCCAGCTCTCCAGCCCTGCTCCTGTTCTTAATGCTCCCCTTCCCTCTGGCATGGGGCCTCCTGCCTTGCCTTGTCCTGTAGTGGGAGACTTGAGTGAGACTGGCTTAGGAAATACTGGGTCTACAGAGGCTACGGCCAGGAATAGCTGAGGCCTTTCTGCATCATGAGAACCTGTCTGTAACACAGAGCCTAGATCCCCTACTGGGGTACTCTGTGATAGAGACATGTATACATGAACTCTCACTCCAAACTGGGCTGCTTGGGAGCTACTCTGAGCTTCAGTATCTTCATCTGCAAAACTGGCAAGCATGAAACTGCCAAGGTTCATTAGAGGCACTTGTCCAAAGCCACAGCCACAAGGGTGGCCCTTGACTATGACTCTCATTAGGAAATTCCCAGGAGAACTCAAGTTGCTTGGAAGTTGTGAGAACTCTCTGGGTGGCTTCCATTGCCTTGGACTGGTGAGTGGATATTGAGGGTCAGCAGTGGTCAGAAGCTGGGAAGTGGGAACTGCATAGAAAATGTGAGCTAAAGACATGTAAGGGAACCAGGGAGATGGCTCAGTGGTTAAAGCACTTGCCATGCGCATGGAGGAGTGGAGTTTGGACCCCCAGAACCCAAGTATATGCCAGATGGGTGTGATGGCCCACCTGTAATTCCAGCCTTGGAAGGCAGAGACAGGGGTCCCCAGAGCAAACTGGCTAGCAAGTCTAACCAATTCTGGTTTTGAGAGACTCAGCCTCAATGAACAAGGTGGGAGAGTGCTGGAGGATGATTCCTGATATCATTCCTGATATCAACAGCGCACATGTGCACAGCACACACATTGGCAACTCCCCCACTACACACATGCAAAACATGCCTGCACATATGAAATGGTAGAAAAACGGCTAGCAATATGGTTCAGTTAGTAAAACACTTGCAGCACAAGTCTGACAATATAAGACCTGAGAGTTCAGTCCCCAAAACCTATGTGAAGACAGACAGAACCAACTTCCCAAAGTTGTTCTCTGACCTCCACATGTGCACTGTGACAAGCACATGCCCACCCCACAGTAATAACACATTTAAAAATATTAAAATTGGGGGGCTGGAGAGATGGCTCAGGAGTTAAGACTGCTTGCAGCTCTTCTGGGGAACCCAGTTTCAGTTCCCAGGATTTATGTTAGGTGACTCACAACCTCTTATAACTCCAATTCCAGGGGATCTAAAGCCCTCTTCTGGCCTCTGCAGGTACCTGCATGTGTGCGCATGTGCGCACAACTTTAAAAAAGGAAAATGTCACACACACAAAAAGGATGTTACAGGGAAAAATGAACATAGCCACGGAGAAATAACTGGTAATATGTCCTGTGTTTCCTATGGACTCCTTAAGATCTCTAGAGGTAACTTAGATTGTCTACACATTCTGTAGGTGGTGTTACATCCTGAAGGGGTCAAATACTTGTCCAAGGTCACTGGGTTAGGGACAAAACTCTAAGGATCTGAGTTAGTTAAGTGTCAGAAAGCTATTTTGTGTTGTGGAGCCCATCCCCGGGCCAGAAGCACTCTCTGTGTGTGTTTGGGGGGTGTTGTGCAGAGCCCAATTGGGCTGGGGATGCTGACTCTAGCTTCCTGAAGCCCCCAGATGCCAGATCAGGGGCCTTGGGCTGGGGGGCAGGTGCAGAGCTTGCTGGATGGACCCCCATTGTGCCTACCTTTCTGCCTGTCCCCTGGGGTGCAGGGACTTTGTCTCACCCCTTCCACTTATCCTAAAGAGTATTGTCAAAACAGCTTGGGGACAGACCCGAAGCCCCTGTGACATTGAGCCCCACAGCACAATGGGCTGTTTTGATGTGTTTGCTGGCTGCCTGACCCTCCTTGTTTCCTATCAGGAGGGGACAGCGCTCTTGTGGGCTTTTCGGCAGATAGAATTAGTATAATTTCTCTGAATCCTCAACAGCCTTTAATTACTTTGCAACTTTGTGGTGCTGGCTGGAAGCTGGGAGGGGCTGGGCTCACTCTCTTTATAATAACCTTAAGTGGGGACCGCCTGTCCATCTATTAAAAAGCCCGCCTGCTCTTCTCTCCAGATGAGATAATGCCATAGGGAGATGTCGCCCAGGGAGTAATCACTAGGTACAATAGAATCATCCTGGCTTGCTGTCTTCATCCATCGGCCAGCCCTCCTCCCAGCCCTCCTCCCCAGCACAGGGACTGAGGAGAGCCACACACCAGGTCACGTCCTTGTCCATGAGGGCACAGACTCAGACTGGTCCCCTCTCTGAGTACAGCCCTGGAGAAAGAGAAATGACATGGGGGCCCCTTCCTGTTACTCCATTCTCCTGTCTGTAACCCCTAATGTAGCCCAGCTGCAGGCTCCACTCTCCCAAGCACCATCTTACATCTGAGACATCCATGGTTAAACGCTTAAGTCTCGAAACTGTACGGGGAAGGAGACGTATCTGTCCTTCCTGTGTGGTCATCTTGATGTTGGGCCTTTATGCTGTGTCCTCCCCAAGACACAGCAGCCAGGCTGGCCCCACTGGCTCCTCTCCCCCATTTAGCCAAGCCTGCACCTCTTTCCTGGGATTGGCACGAGAGAGGTCACAGGCTGGTCTCTCCTGCCCTGTTTTACTCGTGAGCAAAACACCAGAGCAGCTGAAAGACTTACCTGCCTCCTGACCTTGGCCTGGCCATACCATTGGGGCAAGGCATCTTCCACAGATTGACTCAGGCTGATGGGCAGAGTCCCCCCCGTCATGGCCACCTGTCTGTACATCCAGGTGGCCTGCCCAACACCCTGAGCCAATCTGTGGAGGAGGATGGAAGATGCCTTGCCCCAATGGTATGGCCAGGCCAAGGTCAGAGGCAGGTAAGTCTTTCAGCTGCCCTGTGCTTCAGCTGGGCTCATCTGTTCATCCAGGGCTCCCATTGTCACTCTGTTAAATGGGGCTGCTCACCCAGGGTCTATGCCTCCTCCATAGCACATGGTTCAGCTATGGTTAGAGTCTACCGCCTCCCAAAGTTCACATTTGAAATGTTTCTCCCTCTGTGAGGGAATGGGGGCGGGGAGCTTAACTGTTCATAGCAATTAGAGGGGGACCTTGGGAGGTGGCAAAGTTCTGTGGGCTCATCAGGGTGGAGCCAGAATTGAATTTTGATGGCTTCATGGGAATAGGTCAGTAGACGAGAGTACACACACACACACACACACACACACACACACACACACACACTCACTCACTCATTCGCATGCACATGTGTTTTTGTGACTCCATCACAGTCCCAATGTAGTCCCAGGACTTTGTCAGCAAGAGGCCATTGCCACATGTGGGCCCTTGACCTTAGGTCAGAACTGTGAGCCCAAACAAACCTCTTTATATGCTACCCAGCTATTTGGTTATAGCAACAAAAGCTGGGCCAATGCAGTGGAGATCAAGGACAGGAAAACCTTGAGCATGAAGCCTCCTGTAAGTGGCATGGGTTCTCACTGGTATGCTTGGAGTCAACGAGATACAGAAGCAGTTGTGTGGCATTGTAAACAGCCACATACCCTGCTGTGGCTCTTACCAAGTGTAGGCATTGGTATAGCCTGGGCAGCACCTCGCAGCCCTCCCCATTCTCCCCCACCCCCAGAGATTACGATGTCTGTTTTTAGCCCATGCAATGCTTTTGCCTGCTGCCATGTTACCACATATTCCCATTTGTTTAAGTTTTGTGTTTTGTTTTGTTGAGATAGGGTCTCACTATAGATTCCAGGTTGGCCTCAAACTCACAATCCTCCCTCTTCAGCCTTCTGAGTATTCAGATTACAGGCATGTATTACCATGCCTGGCGCTTCCATTAGGTTTTTATTATCACTCAAGCCCCTGGGAGGCTGCTCCCCATGATGGAGTAGAGCACTGTGTTGGGAGTCCCTGAAGCAGAGCTAGAATACTAGGCACAGCAGCTGCAGCTGTGCCCTGGAATCTTGCTGTCTCTGAGACCAGGGAGCATAGGTTGCCAGTGAGCCGGTAACACAAGACAGATAGTCTACAGTGTGCCCTGAAGGACCTAAGCCCCTGTCCCTCTGTAGGTGGTATGTGCTGGAACAGGAGGCTGCTGGGCAGGAGATGTTGCTGAGAGCTAAACAGAGTGGAAGAGACTGGCTAATAGGAACAGGAAGAGGAAACAGCCTCAGAGCAGTTCTTAAAGTTTGTGTGAAAGGCAAACTCCCTTGAAATAGCTGGGGAAACCCAGAGAGGTTGCTCACCTTGCCCAATGACACAGAGCTAACGCAGCTCTTACTGTTCTGTGCCCCAAAGTCTGCCCCCGTATGTCTTGTGGTATAGCCTCCACTTAGGGTTTGGGGTCTGCTGCAGGGCTGCTGTCCCTGGGAGAGGGTCCTGGAGTCTGGCAGTGGAAGGAGGAGGAGGTGTGGTTTGGGAGGGATGCTTCTACTTCCAGGTGACTTTATTATGCTCTAGAACCTTTAGTTAGGCTCCTTCCAAGCTCCAGCCCATATTGGCAGCCCAATCTCAGGCCTGCATAAGAAAACAAAAAACAAAACAAAAAATCTTTAAAGTCTTCTTAGAGGCTGGAATGGATTTTTTTTTTTTTTTTTTTTCTTGTCTGGACCGGGGCAGGCCGAGGGCAGAACAATAAATCCTTGCAACTCATCTTGTGCCTCACCTCTCCCAAACCATTGGGTTCTCCAAACCTAGAAGCTATCAAACCCCAAAAGAAAGAAGCACACCTAGCATAGCCCAAAAGACGGGAGATGGAGGCAATGCGTTGGCAGCTACTGGGGCGGAAGACCCCAAATGGTGTGGAAGTAATGCCTAAAGTGTGCTGCGATTACATACATTTCCACGGGCCGTGGATGCCCTGGGCGGCACCGGCAGCCAAGAAATAAATCCCGAAGTGTGGGGCCTCAGAGAGCCTCGGTGCCAGGCATGAGGCTGGTGGGTGGGTCCCTGGTGCAGGTCAGAGGGGGCACAGGAGATTCAAGGCTGGTAGGTGGGTCCCTGGTGCAGGTCAGAGGGGGGCACAGGAGATTCAAGACTGGTGGGTGGGTCCCTGGCACAGGGCAGAACAGGGACAGGAGGCTCCTTCCTTCATTCTCCATCCATCCACTCATCCTGGTGTCACCTGCGTTCAGAGGTGGCTGGGTTCATTCAGAGGAGCAGGTTCTGGAAAATGGAGATCTCCCTCACCCCCAGTTGTTCGTGTCTGACTGCCTGCACCTGTGACCTGCTACCTTACCTGGACAGAGGGCTCTGCTGATGGTGTAGAGTTGAACATCTAGAGATGAGCCATGGTCCTGAGGATCCCCTCAGGGGCTCCATGTGTTCACCAAGGGAGGGTCAGAGAAGATGAAGAGGATTAGGGGGAGGTCATGCTCCTGGCTTTAAAAATGGGTCAGAATGCCATAATGATATTTAATACCTTGTATGTTAATTTAAAATGGTTTTAAAAGCTGGAGAAGGCCAGGGGCCATGGGCTGCAGGTGTACCAGAAGCTGGGAAAGGCAGGAATGCGATTCTCCTAGAGCTCTACCCCAACTTTGGTTTTAACCCAAGCAGACTCACTTTGGATCTCTAAACTCTGGAACTAAAAGATGATACATTTGTGGTGCTTTAGGGCACCTCACACGTGATACTTTGTTACAGCAGCTGCAGGATATGGACACAGGAGTGCTCTGAAAGCAGAACGTGGGGGTGAGGGGATGGGACCGGGGACTGGGATGGATGACAGGGAGAAGGGTTAGGGGGAGGGGAGGAGAGGAAGAACCAGAGACACACCGAGAGAGAGAGAGAGAGAGAGAGAGAGAGAGACAGAGAGAGAGAGACAGAGAGAGACAGAGAGAGAGACAGAGAGACAGAGAGAATGCCAGTCCTGCTTAGCTCATGCAGTACAGCAGCAGCTGTGAAACACAGAGCACACTTTCCTTCTGCCGGGACCCACTTCATTCATTCATTCATTCATTCATTTGTTCATTCACTCAAACATTGCCCAGGTACCTTCTGGGGACACAGAGGATGAGATGCAATCCCTGGCCTCTAGGAGAGTTTGGTGGGGTTGCTCCTTACCCACAATGACAATGACACTCTTTAAAACATGATGGGAAATCCAGGAGCTGGGTATCCCATGGTCACTGCCCAAAGCGATGTTGCTCGGGTTGTTGCGGGACAGAGTGGGTGGTTCAACGATCCTAGCACTCCAGCTCTGGAGGAGCTGGCCCTGCCTCATGCCACTGGGTCCTGCCTCCCCCTGACCCCCTGATTCTTATGGCAGGGGCTGAGCCCAAGCACATCTTCCTCCAGCTGGCAGAGCTGGGCACGTCAGTTGTACCTGAGTATGTCACTGTCTGTGGCACCCCTCAGCTGCCACACGCAGCAGACCAGCCTACCTGCTGTCCCTCCATCTTGATTCCAGAGGGATAACATAGGAACTGATGGATGACAAACACAGAGCCCCCCTGTTATAGACAGGGGATCCCCTCCTGTGGGTGTGGCCCCCCTTGCTGTCCTCATGTGCTCTCTATTGCTAAGGCCTGTGGAGACCCCAATGACAGGAAGAGCCCCCTCCCAGAAGGTTCACGTGGACCTCTGGTCATCACTCCCTCCCCTGACATCCTGCCCAGCCTCTGTTCATATTGCTTATCTGACTCCTGGGATATCCAAACACAAGTTTCAAGATTTATCAACTTATTCAAGATAGGTCTGTCTTGAAATTTCTGAGGACTCCCTGTCCAGGGGGCCCCAGGCATGGAGAAGGCTGAATAACAATAGAAATAATAATAATGTTGGGCATGGTGGGGCATACCTTTAATCCCAGCACAGGTTGGGGTTGGGGGGCAGAGGCAGGTAGATCTCTGTGAGATCAAGGCCAACCTGGTCCACGTAGCAAGGTCCAGAACAGCTGGGGCTACAGGGAGACCTGTCTCAAAACAACAGCAGCAACAACAATAAAGAGATAATAATAATGAAAATGGAAGCCATCCCTCATTCACTCGCGTGCTTGTCACAGCCAAGCGGGGTGTGACAAGGGGTATCAGTCAGCTTCCAGGTGCTTCAGTGCAGTGCCCAGCACAGGCTCCTGTGAAGTTTAGTCCACTGACCACATTGGAGGCCAGTGTCCACATGGCTCACCGCAAGCTTAGCAATGACTCGGCTGTGTCACCTCGTGGCACATGGTGGATGCCAGTGATGGGAACCAGTGAATACAAGTCAAACCAGAAGAAGAAAGAGGAGAGCCTGGGTCCCCCCGCCCAAGTCCCTTTGAGGACACACCTCCAATAACCTAAGGACCTGCCACTAGCCCCTACCTCCCAAGGTGGCCGGCAGTTGTCAGTACTGCCACCATGGGGCCTGAGCCTTTATTATGTAGGCCACTTGGGGACGGTCAACATCTAAACCATAGCAATAGGCTTAGGGTTATCCCTATTTTTTTTTTTTTTTAATCAGGGGAAAGCGTGAATGCAGTCCCCTATTTTTCAGATGGGGAATCTGAGCTCAGAGAGGTTAAGTCAGTCACTTAACTCACACAGTAGGGCTGCATGTAGACAGAGCCGGTTACTGCTTCCTGAGAGTCACAGGGCTGGGCTGTAGAGGTGTTCATGCCTGGGATCCTCAAAGATCCTGCAAAGATAGCCAGGGTGTGAGGCCCCTGCAGTCCTTCCCTCTAGGGTTGGGGTGCTAGATGCCGCCCCTAGTGGTGTGTTCCTGGAGAGAGCCAGCACATATGCTTGCGTCAGCCCCACCTCCTTCTGTCCCAGCGTCTCCCTCACGGGTCAGCGCCCTGGAGCGCTAAATCACTGACAAATCGGCTGCAGCCAGCAGGAAAGCAGGACATGGGGAGCAGACACGGCCAGCAAGGCCATTAGCAGTGAGCTGGCCAGGCGGACGAGGCTTGGCTGATTGGAAGAGTGGCCGGCCTCCTCTTCAGGACATGGCTTGTCAGAGCCTTCCATGCTGTGACATGCCTGAGATGAATGTGGACCGTATGGGTCTCTGATTTTCCATGAGCATGTACAATTTATAGTCTGAATACACCGTTCTACTTGCACAAAGCAGACAGTACCAGATGGACGCCCCTCCTCCTGTACCAGTGTGACTTTGAAATGGTCCCCCATGAGGGAGGCAGAGGAGAAGGCCAGAGCACCCAAAGTAACACAGACCTGCTGTGAATTCTGGCCTGGACTCCAGTAGGCTAGAGATAAAACTTTGCCAGCCTCAGTCTTTCTCATCTGTGGTATGGGTACAGTCACAAAATCTACAAAAGGTTCTTATATATATGCAAAACACTTGGGAACAGAGTTGGCCTGCCCATAGTGAGTGCTCTGTAAATTAAGGAAGGGCTGGGAGACCCCCTGCATGACCTTACAGGAGTAGAGGAACCCATCTTGCTGGTGGCTCCCTCTGGTAGCCCTGAATTTTTTCCATGCATTTTGGGCCTTTCATCTTACTGGCCTCTGCTTACCCATCTGGGAAAGGGGATAATAGCTTCAGCTGTGGGCAGCTTCCTTGTTTGTCTGGATGGCTATAAAAAAACAGGTTAGTGGGTCCCAAATGACAGCAGACTGAGAGCTGTACTCCTTAGGCCTGGCCTGGCCAGCCAATAACACAGCATGACGAGGGGTCTGGATGGCACTCCCATCCCCAGGAGAAGACAGAGTTGACACAGGGACATGCACCCTCCACTGAGTCACCCTCTTGGGACTTGGGTCTGAGTCTTTTCACTGTACTAAAAGTCAGTCAAATCCAGCAGGCCATGAGGAGGCAGGGTACCTGTTGGTAAACTGAGGCCAGGGGCTTTAGGGGTCCTTTGGGCTTAGCTGGTACCTTGGGGCAAGTCTTTTCTTGCACTGTCATCTGGAGGGCCCGGTGGGGGTCGTCAGCCGGGCAGGCCCGTCCCTTCTGCACGGCTGGCCTCACAGCCGGCCTGCAGCAGACACGGCTTTTTTGTTTTTGGTTAAAAAGCCTCATTGGAGCGTTATGATATTGCAATGTGAGGGTAATTGAGCTGAAAGCTATTCTCTTCCTGCAACCAGCACGATAGGAGTGATTGAGGTGCCTGGGCCTCCGCTCCAGCCTGGGGATCCTGATGGAAGTTGTGTGCTGACACGGCTGTGTGCAAAGAGGGAGCCGGCCCTGGGGCCCTGTTTCCCACCTGGCCTCAGGTCCTGGGATTCGGGGCCACCAGGCAAGGCCTCTGCCCAACAGATATAGACAGCTATGGACTGGACAGATTAAAGGGTCCCTCATGACAGGTCAGTGGCTGGTCCGGAGCCCTGGGCTCTGGCTGTGCCTCACACCCTCCTCAACATTCCCTTTCCCATAGGACACATGCCTTGTACCTGTCCCTCCCTTGCTCCCTCCTTCCCATCTTCCTTTCTCTCCTCCTTCCTCCTCTCTCCCTTTCTCCTTTCTGTCTGTTCTCTCCTCAGGCACAGTAAGTAGGTGCTCCACTGCTGAGCCACGCCCCCCAAGACCCTCACTGCCTGAATCACTGGTAGATTCTAGGCAAGAACTCTACCACTGAGCAACACCCCCAACCCCTGATAGAATCTAGGCTCATTGACTTAGCCAGGACCCCAGCCCCTCACCAGTGCATTTTAGGCAGATGTTCTATTGTGAGCTACACCCTCCTCTAACTCTGATGAATTCTCTGAGCACTTTACTTCTGAGCCATACTCCCAGCCCCTCATTGGAGGATTCTAGGCAAGTGCTCTGTGACAAAGCCAGCCCCCTTGCCCCACTTGATTCTACTGTACAGTAGGATGTCTGGCTCTGCTTTCTGAGTCTCCCCTATGTTCTACCCCACCTTTTCCAGTGTTTGGACATCCCAGTGTTTTCTAAGCCAAGTGTTAAACACCTATGAGTCACCCAGGCATCTTGTTAAACTGCAGCTCCAGATTCAGCAGGTCCAGGGCAGGGCCTGAGGCGCTGTGTATGTACCCTGCTCCCACCCAATGCAGTGCTGCAGTTTTTCTACCTCATTTTGAGGTCTAAAGCTCTAGGAAGCCATCAGAGCCATGGGCCAAGTAAGAGTGGCCCAAATGCTCAGCTCAGGGCCCAGCTGTGACAGCAACCAACTCCTGAGCAGAACAGCCTCGTGCATACACTAGTGGGATACAGTCATGGTACCGTGCTTAAAGCTTGTATCTCTGGCACAGCCAGCACCAAGTGGCATTATCTAGAAAAATGACTGTTTTTCTTGGCCCAGTGGAGCTGTTTGCACACTAAACTATACTCATCAAGTAAACTGAGGCCACCCTGAAGCACAGACATCTGACTGCTTTCACCTCTACTGCCCAGCCTCACATAGAGATTCAGTTTCAAGGCTGGAGATGTGGCTAAGTCGGTAGAGTGCTTGCCTAGCATGCATGAAGCCCTAAGTTCAGTTCTCAGCACACTGCTTAAATGGAGTATGGTTGTGAACACCCGTAATCTCAACACTTGAAAGGTAGAGGCAGCAGGGCCCAAAGTTGAGCACTATCCTTGGCTACATAGCGAGTTTGAAGCCAGTCTAGGAAACATGAGACCCTGTCTCAAAAGGAAAGCTGGCAACCTAAGCTTTGGCCACTTTTCTGCTCACTCTCCCCTCCCTGCTCAGAGCTGAGCTGGTGGCACCAGGCCAGGAGGGCAGCAGTCTCCTGTTGCTGGGAGAGAGGGTCCTTGAGAAACAAGACACTGACCCACTCAGCTGACTCTCTTCCTCAGCGCTGGCATTCACATATACACTCAGATTCTCTGCCTGGGCGGTTATTAATTGCCACTAGGCTGAAGTGAGCAGGGCACATTAATATGAGCTCCGGCAACTGTGAGGAGCCGGCCTAGGCTGGGACTCCGCGCTTATCTCTGCTGTCCAGGCTCTCTGTGAGCAGGGTTCCACTGGCACATGACCAGGCCCTGTGAGGCTAGAGAGGCCGGGTTCTCCTAGCTATGCTGAGTGGCTGAGCTGAGCTCCAGCCCTCCTCCCCCACAGGCCTGGTCTTTTATAAGGCAGAGCCCCATTCCACAGGACTGGGATGGGCCTCTGCAGACTAGCAAGATCTGGCCCCCACCTGGCCCCAGTTCCCTCTCCCCTCAGGTCTCTCTGCCAAGGACAATGGGGAAGGTTCTTACTTATTATTGTCATCAGTGTGCACAGGTGAGAAAGCTGGGTCTGGGGCCATCTTTTAGGTTTTTAATCATCCTGTAGAGAAGGAAGCAAAGGCCCAGAGACAGTGTGTGGCAACCTGGGAACAGACAGAGAGCTAGCACACCCTGAACTTGCATGACAGAACAGTGCCTCTGTCTTAATTCTTGGTTGGGATGTGACATTCTTGACTCCCTGTGATTACAGGACATCTCTATATTAAGAGATAATTCTTCCTAACTGAGCATGGTGATATGTGCCTATAATCCTGGTTACTCTGTAAGATGAGGCAGGAGGAGCAAAAATTTGAGACTTGCCTGGAGAAGGAGGGAAAAAAGGAAAGGGAGGGGAGAAGGAAGGAAGGAAGGAAGGAAGGAAGGAAGGAAGGAAGGAAGGAAGGAAGGAAGGAAGGAAGGTAGGTTGGTTCTTCCCATGTTGAGATGGGTATGCCTCCCTGCCCTGGGTCAGCCTGTCAGCAGCCACTAAGGCTGTTACTTGGTTGTAGATCTGTGCCCACCCCCCCGACCCATTAGTATGAGAACACCAACTGCCAACCCCTTGTGGTGGGCTTGTAGGTGTCTATAAAGAGCAAGGCCTTGAGAGATGGCATCTTCCCCAGGAGCCCCAGATGTGTGGGTCCTTGGCCTTCATCTCTGACTTTTTGCCAGGCAAGCCGTCAGCCCCCCTCCTCCTTTGATGCTTGAATCCCAATATTCCCAGTTTGGGATTCTGAACCTCTTGTTGGGGGCTTCCACACCCCTAGTACCAACATGACTCCAGAATTACTGTATTCCTTCAATTCTAAATGTCCATCTGCTCCTTGTTGCAAAACGTAAGCAATTAAGAGTTATCTTGGGCCAGCAAAGTGGCTTAACAGGTAAAGGCACTTGCTGCCAAGCCTGATGACCTGAACTCGATCTCCCTAGAACCCATGTGGTAAAAGGAGAGAAGCTTAATTTCTGAAAGTTGTCTTCTGGCCTGTACATACATGCTGTGGCATATGCATGTCTTCCCTGCCCCTGATAGTAAGTACATGTAAGTGTAAAAATATTTTTTAAAGAGTCATCTGAGTTACTCATGGTCTTCACCATAGAGATCAGACTGCTCCACATAAAGTGATGCTTCTGTGTCCCCTTTGTCCTGGGGAGGGTGAATGAGAATTACCCTCCTGGCCTGAGGGGCAACGCCAGGCTGAATAGAAATGGAGAACTGTGTACAGAAGTGCCTCTAGACACACTACTCTGGTCTTCCTCCCTGCAGGCCATCCTTACACTGGACACTTCCTGTGCAGGCAGGAAGTGCCAACATTTTTTCTTCTTGTACTTGGCCTAGTTCAGTATCAGCATGGTTTCTCAAAGTCAGCCCCTCTGGGCCAAGATTTCCAGTACCCTCCAGCCTCTGAGAAGTAGTGTTTGTTTTGATTTTTCACCTATGTGCAAATTTGGTTTTCTAAGGACTTGAAGAGTTTAGGGCTGGGCTGAGTAGTTCCAATTTATTGAGAAAACTCCTAGTCCCAGGGAGACTTCAAGCTAGTCCCTCTCAGAGAAGTGGTGTCCTAAGAGACACCACACAACAGCAAAGGGCAGAAGCTGCCTGGAAGGCAGGAGGGAGGCTGGGTCCCACTAGGGAGCAGGAGTTAGCTGGAGGCACAGGAGGGAGGGAAGCTGGCCTGGCTCCATTCCTACTGACAACATCCTTTCCCAGAAGCCCTCAGGCAAGAAGGCTCTAATTGATGAACTTGTTCCCCAGTAGCTGTCACATGACCTCAGTTCATTACAGCCCATCTGCCTCTCAGTGAAACACTCTGCTAGCTCCCACACTACCTGCCGCCAGAGCAGCTGGGCTTGGGGATGGTGATGGTCATGGGGAAGGGCCCAATCAGGACCATGACAGGCCATTCTTTGGGGGAACCCAGTGTCAAGACATGGGTGGTGGCAAGCATGTGGCATTCTATGAGGTGAGTTAACTAACCCTAGGGCTTCTAGCAGAAAGCTGGGATCACAGCTTGGCTCTGCCGACTAACTTAATCCTACCAGGGGCCCTCCTGAGGCACCTTATGGCTCCATGGCCTGGGTACAGACTCAGACA
Organism: Nannospalax galili; assembly: GCF_000622305.1. NCBI lineage: Eukaryota > Metazoa > Chordata > Mammalia > Rodentia > Spalacidae > Nannospalax > Nannospalax galili. The sequence goes on along the minus strand of NW_008341050.1, from coordinate 2,158,164 downwards.
ACCTTAGAGTTCCCAGCCCTGACTTTTCTTACCCTAAGGACTGGAGCTTTCAGACCAGAAGGGGTAACTTTGGTGGCCAGTGAGTACTTTCTGCTTTCCTTGTGTGCCAGGACAGACTGTCACCTCACTAACTGCTCCTCTGATTGGTCTTCTAGGTGAGAGCCACATCTTGGTAGTCCATAGATGCCTGGCACTGCCTGATTCATAGAGAGCATACTATGTGTACTGTAGCACCAAACACCCTCTGATCCTGGTCCAGTCTCTGCCACCAGTCAGGTAACACTGGGCACTATTCAGTGTGGACTCCAGCACCCCCCTCCCTGTCTACATTTATTTATTTAGTCTTTGTAGGAGACTAAGTATTGGTATGGGCACCTGCGTGACACAACATTCATAAGGAGGTCAGAGAACAACTTTTGAGAGTTGGTTCTCTCCTTCCGTCATGTGGGTTCTAGGAATCAACTCAGGTTGTCAGGCTTAGTGGCAAGTGCCTTTACCCTCCTTCCCTCCCTCCCTCTCTCCCTCCCTCCCTCCCTCCCTCCTTTTTGAGACGAGAATACCATACTGGTACTCAGGCCAGCCTGAAACTCATCATAGGACCCAGCCTGGCCTCAGACTTGTAGTAACCCTCCTGCCCCAGCCTCCCAAGTGCCGAGATCACAGACATGAGCTGTCATACCTGGCTTTAGCTTCGTTTTGTGCTCCAGGAGAACATGACTGCCCCTGCACCCTCCCAGGCTCAGACCCTGACAGCCCACAGACAAGCCTGCTATACTTTGCCGGTAAGACCCCCCCCCCCAACCTCACCTAATGAGGGAGACCAGTAGAAGTCCACATAACTGTGAACCACGGCTGTGGGACATGCTATGTGCAAATAAGGGTTGGGGCTACGAAAGCTGGAGGCCCTTGTCTAGGCTGCCTGTGTGCAGAGCTTATATTGATGAACTCTGGAGTCTGCTCTGCAGGCTGGGGTGGGACTGGCCCTTGGACCAGTGGTAGCTGAGCTTCAGGAGGGTCTCTGCTATTTGCAAAGCAGGATGGGATGGAAGGGATGGCAGAGTGAAGTATACAAATAAACAGCCCTCTCTTAGCTATGGCTTACTTTCCACAGCTTTTAGCTTTTCCACAGCACAGTCCCAAATAGTCAATGGAAAAGTCTAGGACCAAAGCACCCAAAATTTCTGAGGAACGTGATGAAATCTCAAGCTGTCCAGCTTATTTGGTCTGGGACACAAATCACCTTCACCCAGAGTATCCACACACTATATACCACCTGCCCACAAATCATTTAGCTGTCAGGTCAGCCACCCTGCTATTGAGTGCTGTGTCCAATTACCCTTATTTTACTTAATATGCAATTGTTGTGTTGTATTGTTTTCCTGTTACTCTCTTACCTTTCTGAATTTATGAATTAAATGTCATTGATGTGTATTCGGAAGAATATGATATATGTAGCTGGGTCATCTCTGTGGCTTCAGATGTCTTCATTATTCTACTTGGGGTTCTGGGACTTATCCCCATAGGCAGAGGTTGGGGCACTGCTGTGAGTGTTCTCTGTCCTGACACCACTCCTTAGTGGGCTAAATCTGAACCTCCCTGTTTTAGAAAAGGTGCCTTGTCCCACTTCTGCTCTCCAGCATATTTTTTCCTGAGGTTTCAGAAAGCATCTTCTTTGAGGCTTCCACTGTCCCCGCCTCATTCTCAGCCAGGGTCTGAATTTTAACCACTCTATTTTCTTTACCGATTTTATGATAAACAGCCCAATGTTTTCCAACGCCTTTCCTAAGTGTGTCAGGCTGTCCCTCGAGGCGCTGCTGCGTCCTTCCACTCTGAGATGCCCAATCTCATCCCCACCCCAGATGCATGACTGTTCCCACCTCCCACTGGCTCCTTCCAAATGACCGTCACGTTTCTAGTCCACCTCAGATCCATAAGATTTGGGGGCGAGTGTCCATCATCTCAGAATGAATCTGGGTCACGTTGGCTCCTGAACTATTCACAGAGCAGGCCCTGCAGCCCAGCTGGGTGCCCTTACTTCCTGCCTCTCTCATGTGGGACCTCAGCTGCCCCTAGCAACCACAGAAATATCATCCCACAACCCTGGAGCCCCTCCCTGCCCTGACCAGACCCTGTCTGCTGTTGCTGATACAGAAGTGTAATGATTGTATTTAAACCCCTCTGAGCCTGGTTCATTCATTCATTCAAAATAAAGTCTCAGTATGTAGCCCGGGCTAGCCTGGAATTCGTGATCCTCCCGACTCAGCCTCCTGAGTACTAGGATTACAGGTGTGCTCTACCACTGGACTCTGGTATTTCCTTGCATGTGTTTTTATTCAAAGGAAGGCTAGACGGGCATGTGCATTTTTATTTCCATGCAAATTCTTCCTCTACCAGCAGCCACATGAGCACACTTAAGGCACTAAGAGGATCAGAGTGGCTGATTGGAAGCCTTATCCCAGGTACCATTTAAGGCTCATTCTGTAACCCTGATTCCCAGCATCCAGGACTCTGCTCTGAGGGTGACAGCCATTGTCTATTTAGACACTGAGGCTGGGGCAGGTGTCAGTAGCCACAGTCTCAAAGGTTTGCTTAGCCCTGATGAGTGAGTAAGACTCTGGGTGGGATTTGCTTGCTGTTAACTCTAGAAGCTCAGAGTCCCTGCCCAGCTTGGCCAAGCAGAGGAGAGGCCCTTCCAGCCAGAGAAGCCTGCAGTGCCTAGCCTGATACAGGATGAGCCCTGTGCAACCCCCACCCCCTGCGCAGACTGTGGGAGAGGGCCCTTAGGGCCCAGCTCCCTGTGAGCTGGCCCATGTCCACTGGAGCTCTCCAGGGAAGTGTGGCTGGCTGCCTGCTCCATGACCAGTCTCCTTAGCCAGACTCCTCATTGCACTTTTTATGGCTTGGAGCTGGCAGTTTATGGAGCGGGAGAAAGACAGTGTGAGACTGAAGGAAGGGCAGGCCGAAGTGGGCGGGTGGATGGCACTTATAACCTCTGTTCGCACCCAAAGACACAGTGCAAATTATGGCCCGTGTCTCCTTTATGCCCACTTTGCATTTCTGATCAGATCGCCGTCTTCTGCTGAGAGCATGGGGAGTCCAGAGCCCCTCGCTCAGGGTAGGTGGATGCTGGCTTTGCTGGGATTTACTGCACGGACTAGGAGTCTACAGACCATAGAGTAGGATGTTAGCTCCCACGGAGCCTGGGTATGAGGCATCTGTTGCTTCCCAGAGAGCAGAAGGAATACTTTCTCGATGGACAGACACCCATGTTAATGGGCTTTTACTGCTCAGAGCTCCACGGCCTTAGGGGAGGTGGCGATTTATGCTATGAAGTAACAGCATCACTTTGTCATCCCTTAGACATGTGTAAGGAGACAGCTCTCTCAGGGTGGCATTGAGTCAAGACACTGTGTGAGGTGCCCATTACTAGACAGATGATGTCAACCCCAGACTGTTCAGGAAATCACAGAGGATGAACATACTGTTGGCCAAAGTCCTTGATCCCCATGTATGCTGGACAGTGTTCATTGTCAACTTGACACACCTGGGTAGAGGGAATCTCAATTGAAGAATTTCTTCTATTGAGTTGGTCTGTGGTCATGTCTGTGGGGTGTTTTCTTGATTGTTGAGTAATGTGGGAGGGCCCAGCCCACGGTGGGTGGTGCCAGCCCTGGGCAGGTGGGCCTGTGTTGTATAAGAAAGCAGGCTGAGCACTGGCCAGAGGAGCAAGCCAATAAGCAACATTCCTCCATGGTCTGTGTTCCAGGTTCCTGCCCTGAGTTCCTGCTTTGGCTTCCCCTGATAATGAACTGTGCTGTAAGTCAAATAAACCCTTTCCTCCCCAAGTTGGTTTTGGTCAGTGTTTGTATCACAGCAATAGAAAGAAACTAGAATACCATGTGAAGGGCTGGAGGCCCCAGCTCTGTACTATGTGGATGTCAGGGGCCACTCAGAGGAAACATGCTCCTGACTCAATGTGGCCTCTGCCCTTAGAGATCCACCATCATGAGAAAAAGAGCCAGATACAAGTCAGCAGGATGACCTAAAGAATAAGGGCAGGGTCCCTCTGTGCAGTGCAAGCTGGGCATGTGTGGGGGGAGGCAGATTTGTATTTGATGCAATGGAAATAGTGAGCCAGTAAAGGCTGTAGAGTGATGGCATGCCACAATAACTGTGGGTGAGAAGAGGAAGACCATCATGAAAACAAAGTGAGTGGGTGACACAGCAGGGCTCTGTCTTGCAGCTTGGGCTTAGGATGGGGCTGCAGACTCACTTTGGGGAAGGGCAGACTTGGAAAGAGTAACAGGTCCACTGCCAGTAATCAATCACCAATAGTCAATCTATCATTCTGTTCAGAGGGGTCAGTAGAACAGGTGGGCATGTGATGGGCAGGGGAAAGGGATTCAGGGATGAAGGAGGCAGAGACTGGAAGCCTGTGGGTTGACTGGTGGGAGGACCTGTCAGAGTGTAGCTGAGGTGGGTGATAGCCTGGGTCATGGTGACCTATTGGACATATAAAGTGAGTACTCTGGCTATGCCTTGGGCCCTAGGGGTCCTCTGCTACCCGGGAAACTTCCAGGCCTTGGAATGAGTCAGAACAGTTTGGCCCTGTGTTTGTATGGCAGTTGTTGAAGTCCTGTGTTGCTTTGATACCCTTCATTAGACTGAGCCACCTCCCCACTCCCCACCCCCCACCCCCATCTTTCCAACTTCCATGGAAGCCATAACTGAGGGCCTGGAATGGGAAAAAGGGGTAAGTCTCCCTCACTTTGGGGCCCACAGTCCTGACTCCCCTAGTGGAACAGCTACTCAGTTCTCTAATTGAATAACGTGCGGAAATAATGGGATTTCTCCCAGAACCATCGGTTATGTTTCAGAGTCAAATCATAACAAGAAAGTCATTAGTAGTAATAAACACAGCAGAGACTCAGGGACGTGATCCATCAGGGGTCTGACGGACGACACGGGGTGGGGGGTGGAGGGGACAGCCATCCCATTTGAATTTTTGTTAGCTAGCAGAATATCACCCCCCCCCCAAAAAAAAGTCACAGTGCAAGAAAAAAATGCATTAATCCCAGAGATTTTTCCCTGGTGTCAACCAAGCTGAGGATGATACAGCCAGTAATGGTTTTGCCTCTGCCAAGTGGCTCTCTATATTTCCTTAAAAACAGGGTATCATCATGGTAATTGTTCTGTCCCTCCTCACTCTATCCCTGAGGAGCCAACTACTGAGTGGGCTTTGTCCTCAAAGTCAGTGTTTCCCATCAGCTTCACCCAGGGGTGAAGGTGTCCCTGTCATGTATCAGCTTACCCTGGAGCCTCACATGGGCAGTGTCAGGGACTGCACTGTGGGGAGCTCTGTGCATCTTGCTTCAGGTGTCCTGATGCTTGACATGGAAGTGCCGTTGTTATGATCAACTGAGGCCAAGAGGTCATTAATAAATTAGCAGCTCCTGGGATCTGTGGAGATGGCTCAGTTGATAAAGTGCTTGCCACTCAGGCATGTGGACCTGAGTTCAGTCCTTAGCACCCATGTAAAAGCTCTCATGCTGGTAACTGGGGAGGCGGAGACAGAAGGACCCCTGAGACTCATTAACCAGCCAGTCTAGCCAAATTGATAAACTCTGGTTTTGGTGATAGACCCTGTCTCAAAAAGTAAGTAAGATGGGAAACCAATTGAGGAAGACACCTGACTCAGCTTCTGGCCTCTGGGTACATGAGGGTGTATGCATGTGTGCACATGCACACACACGCCATACACATTCACACACATACATACACATTTACACTTATACACACACACACACACACACACACACACACACACACACACTAGCAACTTCCATCCCCTATTCTACAGCAAAGCTGGGATTCCAACCTGTGGTTATCCTGCCTCTCCATGGGAGCCTCATACAAAAATATCCAAGAAATGTGTAGGTTCATTTTCTCCCAAGCTCTCTGTACATGTGATTAAGCAACTGGCTTTGTCCCTCTCACTGTGTCCATTTCCAGACAGTAGCACCTGAAGCCCAGAGTCAGGGCTGACCCTAGGCAGCAAGGCAGAGAGGTATAGGCCTGGTGTATGGCCTCTACTCAGCCACCATGAGGTTGCCACAGGAGTGGAACTGGGGAAGAACTGAGAAGCTGAGAAGTACTGAGTTCATTGTCAAACGCTGAAGGTGAGCCCTAAGCTGTGAACTTCTCACGTCCTCCAGAATGTTCTAATAGCTTGCCACATGCTCTTCCAAAGAACCAAAAGAGAAGGAAACCAACCTCCCGGAAGCCCAGAACCTTGACCCCTACCCCTTTGTCCCACATTACATGTGGCATTTGGGGGGACCTGAACCCCAGATAAGAGACATTCCATGTTCAGGGGTGCATGACTAGTGGAGCCATTGGCCTTAAAGCCCTTTCTTTTCTTGTGTTCCTGTCATGTCCAGCATGGTTGTTCTTTCTGATTCTTGGATTAATCTGATTTGAACACAACAGTATACAAGGCAGGGACATTAGACCTGTCAGATGGGGAGGCGAATGCTTTCTGGCAAATGACAGGCAGCTACAAAAACTGCCTGCTTGGTGGGCATGGCTCTCGATAAGCTCCCGGGAGTCAGCAATCAGTCATCTCTGTTTGTGCTTGCTTTTCTTTAAATGAGTGCATTTGCATTCCCAAAGTGCACCAAGGTCCTGTGCCTGCCCTGTTTGTACCAAAGCCTCACCAAAGCATTGTGAGGCTGACAGGGAAGGGCTTCTTGTTACTGGAGTACAATGGGGAAACTGAGGCTGGAGGTGGTCACCTACTGGATGCCCACCATTGGTCAAGGGCAAAATCAGAACTGGGTGACATGTTGGAATTCAAGATCAAAAGCTCTGGGCTCTGTGACCTTAAGGAAGTCACCTGTCTCCAGGTCTCCCAGGGAGTCCCCAGTGCCCAGACCTGAGCCCCAGGGAAAATGGCAGGTGACTTTCCCCATGCTATCTCCCTGTCTGCTCAACACTGTGGCCTCTTCTCAGCTAGATGAGTGACAGTACCCTACAGAATACAGATGCATGGACCTGTCCTCCCCACAGCACCCCACCTAGGATCACAGATGAACACTGTGATGTGTGGTACCCTCAGGGCAGGACTGGCTGCTTGCACACCCAGTCTGCCTGGACATCAGGCTCCTCCAAGCAGGGAAGCAAGCCTTATTAAAAACCAGGTTGTTAGGGGCTGGAGAGATGGCTCAGTGGTTAAGAACACTGACTGTTCTTGCAGAAGATCTGGGTTGGAATCCCAGCACCCATATGGCAGCTAGCAACTGTCTGTAACTCCAATTCCAGGGGATCTGACAGTCTCTTCTGTCCTCCAAGGGCATTGCACAACACCGGTGCACTTACCTACATGCAGGCAATACACACATACACATAAAAAACAAACAAACAAACAAAAAAACCCAGGTTGTCAGTTCAATGCTAGGAGCCAGGGAAAACCACATTCCTAGGCTGGACACTCACTCCTCCTACCCTAGTGGTTTTGTCTGTTTAGGCATATGTAAAGCCTGAGGAATTAGATGATGCTCACCCAGAGCTTGAACAGCTTTTATTTCTGTTTCCAAACCTAACTTGCTCCTAAGGCCTGGGCCACAAACCCTGCTGGCTTCTACTGGGAACTGCTACTTGGGGAAAACAGGTTCGCACCTGAGACCCTCCAACCTCCCTCTGTCATTCCCTTCTCCTTGTTTCTCTCCTCTCTCCTGCTCAGCCTTCCCTCCTTCCCTCTTCTACCCCTTGAGGACAGGCTGTTTTCCTTTTACCCCATCCCTGGGAGAAGGGCAATTGTCCATGACTTCCTAATACTTTCCGAGCTCCTGGGATCCTTGTTGAAACCCTGGGCCTCTCTTACCAGGAACCCTGGGAAACAGAAGGCCAGCCCTGGACTTGCTGCTCACTGGGGACTAGGAGGGACCAGAAGCACATGCAGTCTCAGGCTCAAGTTGCTAGGGGTTGGTATCTGTCTCGGGGAGTGTGGGGGGGTGTGGGGGGCCTGAGGCTCACTAGAAGATCCACATCCTTCTGGGCCTGTACTGGGGGAACACCCACCCATCCACTTGGTGGGTATTAACTGCTTGCCCAGTCTCCTCACTGCATGGTGCTGAATGCCAAAGGACCCCATGGTATAACCTCTATACATGCTTTCTAGACCATGGTCACAAAACATTCTCTACATCTCAGCCTTCAGAGGTCCAGGGCTCCTGGTCCTTGGGAATGACAGCAGTGGCAGCGGCTGTTGCCCCCCCACCCCCGCATCACTTCACTACGACTCTTACTGTTGAGAGATCCAGTCCCCACTACCCTCAAGAAGTTCCCTGCTTTATCTCCCTAGAAGATAATAGGGCAGCAATAGATACCCCCATTTTACCTCTTGGACAAAGACAGGAAAATTCTGAGTGGGATAGGAAAGGCCCTTTCAGGATTGCCTCCCAGCCCACACACCCCTGGCCTGTATGTCTTCTTCAGTTTGTGTTGACTGTGGCCCCACCCAGGAATCCTCAGCAGCCCAGGGACTATTAATCCCATGTGCATTACCAGAGAGCTTCCTATCTGGCATGGGGGTTGGGAGAGCTCACCGGCCAGGGGACTGAGCTGGTGCTAGGACTCAGACAAGATCCTGTACCATGGTCTGGAAGGCCGAGTCTCCCTCGGGTGCCATTGCTGTTTCTGCTGTGAGCCTGACTTCTCAGGACCGCAGCTCCCTCTTTAACCCTCAGGTGTCAGGAAGTGGCATAAAGACCTCACAGCTACTGCTAGCCTGGCTTTCCCTGGTACAGAGCCCCACTCCCAAGCACACACTTCACATGCAGCTGGCAGCCTCTTTGGAAACAGACAGTCATCAGGTTCGTATGGATCCTTCCAGCCCCCTTCAGTCCCTAATAATCCCTCCTACAGGGTGGTATCGATTCCCAGCCGCTGGCTGCCTCTTGGTATGCCGGAGCCCGGTTTGGGGTGGATAAATCGCTGTGCTGTCATCTTCACGTGGCAATTACCCGCTCTGATTCCTCTCCTCCAGCCATGCGGCCACCCGCTTATCGACAACACTCTCAAGCCCTAGCCAGCTGGGCAAGGAACCCATGGACCTGTAGGAGCAGATGCTTTGGGAAAGCAAACTTGGGGTCCTAGCTCTGGGCTGCATGCCATGGGGAAGTGAGGCCCTCAAACTGCAGGCAGCTGAAAGGAAACCTCTTCCTTGTAGACACTGAGGCACCGCCCAGGGGTAGAGATGGGATCCCACATCTTTTCCTTAGATTCTTTTATACACATGTGAAAAACATGTGAAAAGGGACCCTGCTTCTTGCTGGGACTTGGAGCCTATCCAGCTCAGCATTTTATACCAGAAGCCAGTGGGCATCTTCTGCAAAGGGTCATGTGTTATTTGAGACTTTCCTTACCTTAGGGTCTCTGTTGCAACCACTGAGCTTCCTTGCCACACAAAAGCAGCTATAAAGCTGGGCGTGGTGGTGCACACCTTTAATTCCAGCACTTGGGAGGCAAAGGCAAGCGGATCTCTGTGAGTTCAAGGCCAGTCTGGTCTACATAATGAGCTCCAGGACAGCTGGGGCTACAGGGAGACCCTGTCTGAAAAAGACAAAAAAAAAAAAAAAAAAAAAAAAAAAAAAAAAAAAACAGCTATAGACAACATATGATACAAGCGTGTCCAACCAGGGATCCACAGGCTGCATGAAGCAACATGTGACCAAAGAGAGCTATGAATGTGGCCCAGCATGAGCTTGTAAACCTACTTAAAACAAGATGGAGGTTTTTTTCGAAGTTTCTTTTGTAACTTCATGGTGTGGGTCTTAAGCATGAACTTTGCAGATGACAGCATCGTGTCACAGTGTCTAAGGACTGGATATGCCTCATAGATGAGTAAGTTCTAATGCCACTTTATGCCTGTTGAAGTTAAATTTTATGTAATTTCCATGTGTTATGAAATATTCTTTTGATATCCCCCCCAAACAATTAAACATGTAGAAACTATTCTTAGTGGTGACATACAAACACAGTGTGGTCCAGCTTTGACCCCAGACCCTAGTTTGTTAGCCTGATACTTTCTTATTTTATTTTGTTTTATTATTTTATTTGAGAGAGAGGAGAGAGAGAGAGAGAGAGAGAGAGAGAGAGAGAGAGAGAGAGAGAGAGAGAGAAAGAGGCTGTGCATCATGATTTGTGTGTGGAAGTCAGGATAATTTTCAGGAGGCAATCCTCCACTTCTACCACAGGGTTCCAGAGATTGAACGCAGGTCATCAGGCTTGCATGGTAAGTGCTTTTGCCCATGGAGCCATTTTGCCAGCCCTTGATTTTGATCCATGGAGGACTGTAAAGACATGATATTTATTACTTTTCCTGTCTCCATTTTCCAGATAAAACTGAGGCTCTGAGAGGAAACACCTGGGTCCCACACAGGGGAAAGGGCCTCCTAATTAGGCATCTCACAGCAGATGAAGACCCTCTAAGAGGAGGGTCTATGTAGTCACTTAGAGATACACAAGTGACCTTGCTTAGTGAGTACGGTGAGGGGCCCCATGGCCTGGGCCTAGATCCCAGTTGTATCCCACAGGTGACTGTGTTTCTCTAGAGCCTGTTTCCTAATAAGGAAAACAAAGAAAAGTAGGACAGAGGATAAAAATCATTACTAGGAATCTCTCACCTCTAAGAATCATGACTCACCATGATCCTGATTTTCAGCCCTTGAACCTCTGTTTTCAGTGTCTTAATGTGCTCAGAGATTGCTGGTCTCAAGTCCAGCACCTTCTATAGCAGGACTCAGCCTAACATCCCCACCTACCCTGCAGATGCCAGCACTCTTCAAAGTCCCCTCTACTCACAAGGCCTGCCCTAAAACAGCCTTACTGTGGGCTTTACAGCAAGGCTGGGCTCAGCAGGTACCCACCTGGGCAGGAGGCCAGGGAGATAAGAACAACCAAGGCCTGGCCACTGATACCTGGCGTGAAATTGAAAAGCACTAGACTTCTGCCTCCACAGCCCAGTGCCTTCAGTGAGAGAAGGAAGCTAGGAGCAGTGAATGAAACCAAGCAGCCGAGCAGCCAGCCAGACTCCAGGCCATCACCCTTCAGCTCCTCTCGCCTCTCCAAGGGGAGGTGCCGACAGAGTGCGGTTTGCGAACTCAGCCTCTTTTGGGATGCTGGAGGCTCTGAGTAGGGAACACTTGCCAAGGTGGCTTGGAGGGGCTTAGGGAGATGGACATGAGTCTGCAGATGCTGCCCGCCCAAGGCCAAGGTTGTCGGTACTGTTCCAGGTATATTGCAGCTAGGGGTAGGAAAGTAGAGATCTTTCAGCAGCCTGGTATACTGACTCAGGAAAAACTCCTCCAGTGCTCTGTCTACAGGCAAGGACTTCAGGGCCCAGGAGCTAACCACAGGGCTTCAGGTATGAAAGAAGCTGAACAGCCCATGCCTGGATTCCTGGGATAGGACTCCTCTCTGGCCCAGCATGAGCCAGAACTTGGCCCCTCCAGGGCTCCTGTCCCTGAGAACTCAGTCACCCAGAAAGCCTAGGAAAAAAAATGCTGTCACAGACTTAAAGATGGAGTGCACAGTCCACTCCTCTGAGTCCAGCTCCTTTGGTGCCAGGAACAGGGTCCCCAGCCAGTGGCAGGATTGTTAGGTCTGCATGCAACTGCTATTCTCTGCTGGGTGAACATATCCGAGATGCTTTCCCAGGCTGCTACTTAGCTCCTCATAAATGCCTTCCTTTGCCTTTAATCAGTAGCCTGAATTGGATCACCTGTCCTTGTCCGGCTCCAGGCCACACTGGCAAGGAAAAAGGTTCTCTTCCCATTTGACAGATGAGAAAATGGAAGCTCTTATGGCTACTTGCAGTTACCTTTAGATCCAAGATAGAGTTTAGGGCCCAGGGTGCAGCTGGTCCTCTCAGCCGCATCCCCACATGGGGTCAGGAGGGCTCAGGGCTGCTGGAAGCTATGGTTACTCAGTTCTTCCAAAGTGGCTGAGCGTGGAGAGAGGATGAATGTCAGGTGGATTTTAGGGCTCTTCAAAGGCACCCTGACTGGGAGGGAGGAAAAAAAAGACGGAGAAAAAGCAAATTGGAGGAGGGATAAGCTTACTTCCCACCCATCACATAGCTGCTTTTTTAAAGGTCCAGTGCTTCCTTTGTTGGGGTGGGAAATGGTGAAGGGAGGGGGTCTCAGTTTTTAATCCAAGTTACATTAGGTGAAGATTTTATTAGTCACCTGGCTTTATTATAGTTATTTTTACTCCAAGGTTTTTGAAGTTCATTTTTCTAGTTTCTACTGTGTGACTCACTGGAGACATGGGCAAGGTGGCCGAGAGTGGAGGGAAAGAGGGAGGTTGGGGAGAAATCAAATCGAATAAGCTCACCTCATCTAGTGGACCGGGAGAGTGGACAGCAAACAACCTTAATAACAGAGGAAGGTTCCAGACAGAGGTGGGAGCAGGCTGGTGAAATGAGGCCTAATCAGCCCAAGCAGGAGGGGTCCCAATCACCCCTAGCCTGGTGGGGGGAGGTGGAGTGGAGGAGGCTGAGAGATGGGAATGGACTGAGGCTGGGCAGCCGCAATCAGGGCCCAGCAGAGCCTGCCCACACCCACTTCTCTGTCTTCCAGCTGAGAGTGGGGGGGGGGGCACTACATGAGGTTAACCCATTAGAGGCAAGGATAAGGACGGAGGACAGGATTTGCATGCCTCCCCTAGCCCAAGGCTGTGAGTTCACCACCTGGAGGGTACTCGGTAACCCTAGACATCCTTTTCATAGTCAGGTATGAGGTACAGACCACCAGTGCTACCAACAAGACCCACAAGGCAAAGATTATTGACCACAGATACTTGAGGAACAGATATAGGCCTGTTCCTAACCCTCTCCACCTTTGAAGGGGCCAAACCTTTTTAATTGCCCCCGCAGCCAGGTAGAACCCCATCAGATAGCTATTGCAGCTGTTTTCATAGTTAGGGAGTCACCTTATAGTTAGGTTTAGACCCAGGAGTGGCCCAGTGCTTAGATCTGGTATCTGTTCCTGGCAGAGATGGTGTGTGACCTAGGGACCAGAGGTGGGGTAGCCTGGGACCAGAGGTGGGGTAGTGGCAAGGCCATCCCTCTGGCTATGGTAGCAAGAGAGGATAGCCGCCTGCACCCTACAGGCTGCAGAAGGAGAAATTTGCACCCACAAAGCAACCGGGAATCTCTAAGCAGCAGACGCAGAGCTTGAAAGAGACATTGCTTTTCACCCAGGCTTTCCTGTGGCAGATTGGTTAATCACTTTAGTTCCTGCTTTGAGGGGAAGAAGCTCTGCAAAGGGAGAGGTGGGATAGGTACGGATGCATGGCTCGAGGGTCGGAGGTGGGGTGGGGGTGATAGAGCCATGGGTCCCTGACCAGGCCTTCAGAGAAACCCATCACAACTTCTTACCTACTCTTGCGTTTCATCCTTCGGTTTGGGCAGGTAGCGGACCCACACTGTGTCTCCAGTGGGGGCCACAGGTGACCAAGTTCTCTTTGCTCTGCAGAGGAGCCCCATGCTAACCCCACAGTCTGTTGCACAGAAGTTGAGTGAAGCTTAGGTGCCACATAGGACCTTCTAGTTTATTCCTTCTTTTTTTTTTAAATTTATTTTAATTTTATGTGTATGAGTAGTAAATGCCTGCATGTATGTAAGTGCAGCAGTGTGTGCCCACAGAGGCCAGGGACGGCATCAGATCCCCTGGAACTGGAGTTAATGGATGGTGGCTAGCCACCATGTGTGTTCTAGGAAATGAACCCAGATCCTTTGCAAGGGCAGCCAATGCTCCTAACCATTGAACCATCTCTCCACCCCTAGTTTGTTCCTTCTTGTTCATTCATTTGTTCATTCACTCAAGAAGTCATCTTGAGGACCCACTGTGTGTCAGGCATTGTCATCAAAGCTGAATGAAGCCACCAGAGTCCCTGTTGAGGGCAACACACAACACATAGATATACGTGTTGGAGGTTGGGTCCACGGAGAAGGAAGTGGGCAGAAGAATTCCCGGAGGAAGCCTTTGAGAGAGTGAAATGTGCTGTCTTGGAGTGCAGCTCTCTGAGCAGGGGGACAGTAGTTACAAAGGACACCCTGAACCCCATGGAGTGACAGACAATGTCAGAAAGGCACCCAGGTGATGTAGACCCAAGGGAAGCTCCAGGGCCAGGCCTGGGTCAGGCCACTGTGGAGGGCTTGGGAGACCTGTGTCACTGAACTGTCTAGGCCTGCTTGACAGACAACTTTTCTTTTCAATACACATATTTTGTAAGATTTATTTTATTTTTACTTATGTGTATTTGTGTGTATTGTGTGTGTGTGTGTGTGTGTATGTGCACATTTATGTATGGAGTTACAGGTGGTTGAAAGCTGCCCAGTGTGGGTGCTGGGAACTGAGCTCTGGTCTTCTGCAAGAGCAGCAAGCATTTTTAATAGCTGAGCCAATTCTCTAGTACCTGCCAATATAGCTTTGTCTTATCTTTTTTCTTTTTCTTTTTTTTTTTCTGATAGGGTCTCCCTATAGCCCCAGCTGGCCTGGAACTTGCTATGTAGATCAAGTTGATCTCGATTTCACAGAGATCCTCCTGCCTCTGACTCCTGAGCACTGGTATCAAAGGCACACACTACCAGGCCCAGCTCCAATATAGTTTTAATTGATACATAGCAGTTGTACATATTTCTGAGTTGCAGTGTGGCATTTCAATATATGTATATAGCATGCAGTGACCAGATTGGGGTAATGGTGTGCCTGTCACCTGCTTGAGAACATCTTCCATTGTCTCCTAACAGTGCAAAGAGCCCTATGTCCCATGCTGTGACCCCACTCCATATCTTATCTCAAAGCCCCTCCTCACGGTGGCCTTGGCCTTCGGACCAATATGACTTCCCCACATTCATGCCAACTGCCAGGCCTTCTGCCCCAGGTGCCTCCTTCTCTATCTGCCCACCTGTGTGGCCACAAGAGGAAGCAAGAGAGTCACCACTTCATGCCAAGAATATGTTTGCAGCAGCTGCAAGGTGCCAGGCATAGGGATATGGTAGTCCTGGGTGCTGTGGTGAGACAGCTGCAGACTTTTAATGTCAATACAAGCCATATCAGTACAGTGTGAGAAATGGTGGATGACAGAAGTAACAGGGTAGGGGCTCTGGGGCCCATGGAAGGTGCAGACACAGGTTCAGGGATCAGGATTCAATTGGCTAGAAGATGACAAACATTTGCCTGTGTGTGTCTGCCCTCAAACACCACCCGGCACACACTAGGGGCTCAGAAATGATTACTTTTATGTATATATATTTTTTAAAGAAATATTTTATGTATTGTTTTTATTTTATGTGTATGAGTACATTCTCTGCATCTGTGTGCATGCACCTGTGTCATGCAATGCCCATGGAGGTCAGAAGAAGGCATCGAATCCCCTGGAACTGGAATTGTCAACCACCATGTGGGTGCTGGGAATTGAACTCAGGTGCCCTGCAAGAACAGTCAGTGCTCTTAACTGCTGTGCCTTCTCTCCAGTCCCAGAAATTATTATTTTTATTTATTTTATGTCTATGCTGTCTTACCTGCATGCATGTAAGTGTACCATGTGTGTGCAGTGTCCACCGAAGTCAGAAGAGGGTGTCAGATTCCCTGGAACTGGAGTTATGGATGGTGGTTAGCTACCATGTGCATACTAGGAACCAAACTGAGGTCCTCTGCAAGAACAGTCAGTGCTCTTAACCACTGAGCTATCTTCCAGTCCCCATTGGAAATGATTTGTTGAGTTACTAGATAAAAACATGAGGAAGAATGTTCCAGGCTCAGAGGGCAGCATGAGCAAAGGCCAGCAGATACCAGACCTGGTGGTGGAAGAGCTGGGAGCCAAACTCGGCTTCATTATCTTTCTGTCAGACGTCACGAAGAGGAGGGGCACGTGCCCTCATGTGCACCTTGTTGGTGCCCTTAGGCTGCTTGGCCTGCCCCCATGAGAGTAGGTCCCACTGGTGTCCCTCCACTTCCCAGTAAATATTTGTGGAAACTTCAGAGAAGAGGGTCAAAGTCAGGCACCCAGATTGCTATTCATTCAGAAAAGGTGTTTTTCAGGATTTGAGGAGATGGTTGAGGGTGAAGTGCTTGTGTGTGAAGGCCTGAGTTTACATCCGTAGCACTCATATAAAAAGCTGCATGTTGTGATACACCTGCAACCAAGTTCTGGGCAGGGCATGACAAAGAAAGATGGACTTCCAGGGCTCATTTGCCTGTCAGTCTAGCCAAAATGGCAAACTCCAGGTTCAGTGAAAGACCTTGTCTCAAAAAATAAGACAACTAATATCAGACCCTAGCCGCCATACAAACATGCACATGCTGTAAGCAGAGGCAGGAAGACAGAGGAACAGAGACAGAGAGAGACAGAAACAGAGAGACAGAGATAGAGACAGAGAGACAGAGACAGGCAGAGACAGAGACAGAGATAGAGACAGAGACAGAGACAGAGATAGAGACAGAGAGATAGAGACAGAGATACAGAGACAGAGACACAGAGACAGAGAAATTTTGAGGTTTAACACCCTGGGCCTCAGGGACACAGTGGATAAGAACCAGACATGGCCCAACTTGAAGGGCTCACAGTGTGATGGGGAGCCAAACATTTATTGAGTTATATAATTACAAAGTGAGATCAGAACCCCAAGAAGTCCCACAAGGACCTGACCCAGACTAGGGGCAGACAAGGTTCTAGCGGAACAGGACTTACTGAGACATGAAGGTCAAGTAGGCATCAGTGAGGGCAAAGAGAAGAGAATTCCTGTGGCCAGGTAGTGGGGCAGTGGCCTGGGGCAGCAGCGTCCCTGTATGTGTGACAAAGAGAACTTTGGAAGAAGGTCAGGCCATGCAGCCACTGCAGGGGGCTTTGATATTGACCCTGAGGCCAAAGGGAGCCACAGGGAATGACTGGAGGGTGTGAGCAAGGTTGTGGAGCAGTTCGTGGATCTCATAACAGCTATGGGGGAGTCCACGTGGCACAGGCCTCTAGGATGTGGACATAGTCTGAGTTTATCCCCAAGGAAGCCGTCATGCTGGGCTTCAGTGTGGCAATGTTGAGGGATGGAACTGTCTAGAGGGAGGCGGAGTAGGGCAGTTCTAGTGGTGGAAGGACATCCTGGGGGCTCCACTCTGGGAAGGGATGAATGCTCGTCTATGGCATGAGTTCTCACAAGAGCAGATTATCTTAAAGGGTGTTTCACCACATATGGTTCTCTCCACGTTCAGCTGCTTCCATTTATACTTGTGTACTACATTGTGATGCAGCCAAGGAACCAGAACGCCAACAGATGGAACTTCTCATCTTGAATTTTTAGCCTTTGAACTGTGAACTAAATGAACCTCTTTTCTCTATAAAGTATGCAGTCTCTGGTATTTTGTTATAACAACAGAAATCAGACCAGTACAGGAAGAAAGGAAAAAGGGGGCTATTAAGGAGGTCACTGTTGAAGCCTGAAGAAGAAATGAGGTTGGGAAGGGAGGAAGAGGAGCAGAGCACTATTAGGAATAGGAAGCCAGATTCTAGTTTCCTACCTCATGGCTGCATACAGTAGAATTGTCTCAACATTCACAGAGCCAGGGATACAGTTTCCAGGGCAGATTTGAAATCTCTTCTTTGAAGAGAGGCCCAGTGGCTGAGGTCTATGGGAGGCTCGGCTGCCCCTGCAGCCTGCCTGGAGCCTGTCATCAGTGTAGTGACAGAGTGTATTTCTCTAAGCAGTAATAGATTTGGGCCCAGCAGTGGCTCTAAGTGCTTTCAGCCCTGACGTTTGACAGTCCATAGTGGGAACAGCAGGGAGGCTGGGATGGGGGAGGGAGCCCAGGAGATAGGGAGCCACAGCCTCCGGGACCTGCTGTGTACCTCAAGAAGTGAGTGTATCCCAGACAGCCCTGTACCTCACATCACAGGCTGTTGTGATGGGTCACCGTATCCTTGAGTATGGGGGGTGGGGAGGGTGGCCTGTTGGGAAGCCAGTAGCTTGGGAGGACAGGAATGTAGTCCAGGATAGACAGATCTCATTCCTCTCCTTGCATCATCTGCCTTCACGGAGCAACAGCCCTAGTCAGAGGCAGTTCTCCCCTAGGGGAGATGGATTCTGGGGAACAGGATTGCAGCAGGCTGGGTAGAAACCATGCAGAGCCCCACACTAGAGAGCCAGGATTGAAAACACCACCCTACAGGTGCAGATAGCCTTACCGTAGATTTCTGGAGGTTTAATACCAAACCTGGTCAGAGAGGGCACTATGAACACCCACTGAGACACAGGAAGAGGAAGGTAGGTAGTACAGGGCCCGGGGAAGTGCTTAGTGGCTTCATCTTTTGGGAGAAGCATTTTTATACTATAAGGACTTCGTTTAGGTGCAGGCTATCTCTCTCCTAGCATTAAATTGCCACACCTGTCCTCATGGAGAGGCCACTGCCTTGGCTACATCTGCTGGCTGTAGCCTGAGCCTAGGCAAAGCCCTCAAGAAGTTCTTGGGTAGCCAGTTCTGAGGCTAGTGGGGCCACCTCTGTCCTGGTTGAGAGGAGTAGCAAGCCACCCACAGTCTCCACAATTGATAGCACAGGGGACAGAGACAGTAAATAATGGTTGACAAGTTTCAGAGTGAGTGTAATTAGTACAGTTAACAATGTTAGGTGATTAATTGGTTCACTTAGTACTAGTGTGAATGAAGGAGATCGTGCACAGGAGAGGGGAATGGAGCCCCTCAAACATCCAACCATGCGCTACAGCCACTGTGGATGAGCTGGGATCTGCCCTCCAAAGCAGCAGCATCCTGGGACTAGGGCCGAGGGTAGGCAGTCAGGCAGAGCCCATGGACCAGAAATATCAGCAGAGCCTCAGGGGTAGGACAACCGATTTTGACCCCTATATTGCTTCACTTAGAAGCCAAAGGTTGGTGAGCTGTGGTCGGTCCTGGATTCTTACAAGAGGGGAGTTACTCAGTTGACTAGAGAATTCCATACTTTGGGTTGCTGGGATCCAAGGGAGGTCATTGAATGACTGATCCCTTGGTCCTTGGCCACTGAGCTGAACTGCTCTTGGGCGTCCCTGCCAGAGGAGACTGGATCCCATTCTAAAGGTACTCTGAATATTGGTACCTGGGCTGTAGAGATGTCTCAGATGTTAAGAGCAGTTGTTGCTCTTGCAAAGGACTGGAATTTGGTTCCCAGAATCCACATCAAGGAACTCACAACCACCTGTAACTTCAGCTCCAGGAGATTTAGTTTCCCTCTTTGGACTTCCTCAGGCACCCACACATAAGTGCATGTACACATACACAGACACAAAAACAAACATGTAAATAAAAAATGTAAGTAAATACATAAACACATTAATTAAATTAAATAAAAACCAGATACCAAGCAGCTTTGAACTTACCTTCCCATCCCAACCTGTTGACAGCAGCAGTCTAGTATGCTGGGTTGGTATGCTACATCCTGGTCTAGGAAGAGCTCTATGATCCATTGGTACTGTCTGCCCTGGGTTCAGCATGATGAGAGGCAACCTACATGCCAGCCATTCTGAATGTTAACCCCATCTTATTCACTTGGGCCAGTCCTGTACTTTTTTCCAAGGTGATCTCCTGGGACCTTACTTATAACTGCCCCTGGAGATGTAAAATTGGCTCCGACTGTGACAGAGGACTTGAAAGGCAACCAGGAAAACAGTAGTAGCCCCAGCTTATTGGGTCCCTAATGAAGCCCTGAACAAGGGGGTGGAGAGTTGGATGGAACTGCCAGGTATACCCAGCTATCCCCATCATGTTAACCCAACCTGGGCAGCCAGGAGCTTCTCTTGCAAAGACCTAGAGTCTTGAAGTTTTGTACTGAGGCAGAGATGCATCCCAAGCGTGCTCCAACTCTGCAGAGCTGCAGGTGAGCACCTCCTTGCATGTTCTGTTTCCAGTGGCAACAGCCTCAGGAAGCGTGCTAAGAACCAGGGTAGAAAATGTACATTTCAAGCACAGCGCTGCATGCTGGACCCAGAATTCTACCCCCTGAGGCATTTGAAGTTTAGGGTACAATGTTAGACCAGTCTGACTGTGGGAAACCTGTTGAGACAAAAGATGATTGGGCGTGGTGGTACTCACCTTTAGTCCCAGCACTCAAGACGCAGAGGCAGATGGATGATCTGTGTGAGATCAAGGCCAGCCTGATCTTTGTGGCAAGTTCCAAGCCAGCTGGGGCTACGGGGAGATTCTATCTTATAAAACAAAAAACAACCTGAGTGTGGTGGCACACACCTTTAATCCTAGCATTTGGGAGGCAAAGGCAGGTGCATCTCCCCAGCTGGGGCTAAGGGGAGACCCTGTCTCAAAACAAACAAAAACAAATAAAAAGATGATTGAAGACACACCCCTTCAACCTACAGCCCAGGCCCACCCTAGGGTGCCACTGCTGTTACCCTGGCCCACTGTCTGGTCTTCAGGGCAGACTGTGTATATTGGATGGGCTGAGTTTTGCAAGACCATTCCCAATTTCACTCCTGGCATGGGGAATAGGGGGCTCCATGTTGCTGGGACAGACTCTTAGGAAAGAAGGAATAGCCTTCTGGAGGGGGAAGAGATGACAAGCAGAGTCAGCCCCCCAGCATTCCCCTCCAGGCCCCAGACACAAAAACACAGAACATACACACACAGACACATTTGCAAACCAGTACCAAGGAACAGAGCGAGTGCAGACCTAATGATTCGTGATTATTATTTGAAGGGTCCCACTGTTACAGATTTATTTGTCATTTCTTGTAATAACTCCGACAGTAATGAATTCATTTGTATTAATGCGAGTGTCACACGGACTTCTGCAGAGATTCTGCATTAATTAATGTACCATTAAAACAAAGTGTCGCCCAATTAATATCAAACGGAGGTGAGGCTGCCAGGGTCCTCTTCGTCTGGGTTTCATTTGTAATTCATGGTGTTAGCACCCCAGTTAATGAAAGGCAGCAATTCCTACCCCAAGCTCTTCCGCTTCTTGCGGGACAGGATGGACCAGAGTGCCAGCCTGAGAGCCAGTGGGATGGAAGGACTGGTTGTCATGGAAATTGATCTCTATCTTTAACTCCAAGTAGGGTCAGGGAGGTCCTGGAACCTCCTGCCCAGGTTTATGATCAACTTGACCCATCAGGGAGGTACCTTCCCTAGTCTGTTGATGAACACAGGTCCCTGGACATCCCCAAAGTCAGTGGTAGAATCCAGCAAGCCTCTGTTAACAAGGTTTACAAGGGACTATTCCCTATCCTTTCCCTTTTACATCCCCCCCACCCCATAGCAGCAGGGACAGAGACCCCATCACCCCAGCCTTTAGAACTCACCATCCTATCTTGGGGACAGTTCCCAAGGACACACCTGCTGGACTCTCTCCCTCGCCTAATTGTGTTCCTCGGGTGAGTGATCTCTTGGCCACTTCCAGGCAAGTTATAGAACTTGTGGCTGCTGATGTTTAGCTCAGGCTACATGATGCAGAATCTTCAATCCTTATATCCGTAGGACCCACCACTAGAGGTTGTGACAGCCATCCAGTTGGAGAGCCGGGAGGCTGAGTCATAGGAGACCAGGCTTCTGTCTTCCCATGATGTCCTTCACTCTCTTGATTCTTTGTGGTTGGCCCCTTGTGGGGCTGTGCCCTGCAAGCCTGGTGAAGGGTGAGCCCCTCTGGCCACAGTGGGGCATCAGCACCTGTGCTTTATCCCTGAGAGTGGTACATACATTAATGGACAGCGTGGCTCTGAGAAAAAGAAAGGGAAAGAAATTACTGCTGATTTTTCTCTTTAGAACACCATTATGTATTCTGAGGATGGCCCCAGAGAAAGGAGCTGGCTTTGCAGCAAGAGAGCCTCCGATTAGGTTTCAGGAAGAACTTACAGCCTCAGCCTTATAGAACAGGAAGGGCATGTCCAGGAATACACAGGGGCCATGCAGATCCACATCTTCAGAGTCATTGCCCCACGCCCCTTCCCTAGAAGTCAAGAATGACATGTGGTTGGGCAAGCCACCGTCCATCCTTATTAGAACAATGTAAGGGAGAATAAGGATGATCAGAAAATAAGCTCTCAGATTGGGACCTTTGTCTACAGTGACCACAACCAAGGCCCCTCCTCTTCCCTCTCTGAGTCTGGACTTTCCCACCTGTAGCGTGGGCAGCTGGGCCAGGGTCTGCTTCTCCACCCTGGCGTTGCACAGAGATTCCTCTGGGAATGTAAGATTCAGAGGCCAGAGGTGATCTCAGAGGTACCCAGCTGATTCCAGGTATCAGAAGAGCCAAGTAACTCTTGTGCCTGCCTTCCTTCCTCCCTTCCTTCCTTCCTTCCTCCCTTCCTTCCTTCCTTCCTCCCTTCCTTCCTTCCTTCCTCCCTTCCTTCCTTCCTTCCTCCCTTCCTTCCTTCCTTCCTTCCTTCCTTCATCTGAGATAGGGTCTCATGTAGCCCAGGATAGCCTCAAACTTGCTGTGCTGAGGTTGACCTTGACCTGGTCCTCCATACTGCTCCTCCCATCTGAACCTCCCAAGTGCTGGGATCATAGGCATGTGCCATGCCGGTTTCCCATTTCTCTTCACCTGTTGAAACTTAAACCACCTTTCCGTAGTCCCGAGGACCCAATGAGTTCCTGCAGCCATCATGTCCTACCAGACTCAGGGAAAGCCCCCAGCCACTCTGCAACCATTGTAAAGTTTCCCCCTCCCACCAGCAAATCTATCTGCCTAGTAGTGCACCCCCACACACACACCAAGTGACAGGCTCACACTGCCTGAAAGGCAGGTAGCATTTGCTACAGGAGAGGGAGGGGGACAAACCGCAGCTTCCTATGCCACTCTTGCCTCCACCCCAGCCTCTACTGCTTCTTCACAAGCTCTTCCCTCTGGGTACACACACTGACCCAAAACAGGGAGCACATGGTGAGGAGGAGCCTGAGGGGAAGGGGAGGAGGGAGCCCGAGAGTTAGCATTGCTTGAGCTGTCTCCTGATTCTGAATCCATTCATTAGCAATAGCTTCCTGGGATGTAAGACCCGCCCTAATGAGATTTACATATTCATTTTGTTTAATACAATCCATCATTAAGCCAAGAAATGAGCATGTGGGGGCTGGGAGATGGAGCCACTTTGGGTTGGAGGTGGAATGGGCACATGCCACACACCAAGTCCCTGGCCATTTCATGTCTGTAGGGACCTCAGCATTTAGAGTCATCCCCTCTGAGTCCAGCCCTCCCCACTAGAAGTGACATTGACAAAGCACTTTATAGTTTATTATAGACCCTTTTCTGCACGATTGCCACTTTTCACCCCTGTACCTGACCGTGACGTCAGAGCCCAGTTTCTCCAGGTGCCTAGTATACACTGAGCACTTGCTGTGAGGCCTAGAGAACATATTTCCTAATTTTGTGTATCTATGGTTAGGAAATTGAGGCTCAAGGAAGCTGCTCAACTTCCCTAACGTGGCACAGCACACAAGGTGTAGAGCTGGACTCTAACCACAAACTCCTTCCCACAAGAAAACTTTTAGTGACCTCACCAATTCTTGGTTGGGGAGACACAGAGGATGTGCATGTGGTCAAGGCAGTTATATCCTGTGTTGATCCCCCAAACACATCCAGGACAGATGGATGGATGAATCTGATAGGTCCTGGTATCTGACTCACCCACTCCCGCCACTTCACCAAAGACCATTGACACCATCGCTTCTGACTCTAGAACCTCAAGATGGCCTCGGGCATTCTATGGCACCCTTGGCCATTATTGGCAGCCCCTAGCACTTAGCCACTATGAGAGTGTGGGTCCCAGTTTCCCAGGGGCCCCTCAGTCATCACCCTGTTCCAGGAACACTGTCATATGATGACTTGGATCATGAGCATGATGCCTGCTCTGTCACATGGTCCCAGGGTACGGAAGATGGAGCAGTAATACTATCTGCTCTTGCCCACCCTGCTGTGTGGATTGTTCCGAATAACACGCTGTGAGCTCACTATAGGAAATCCTCAACAGATGGGACTTGTTATTACCCCAGATCCACAAAAGTCTAGGAAGAAAAACTCTAGGAGACTCCACACATTCAGAATACACCAGTTTTCAGGATCAACTGCAGCTCCCACCTTCACTGGTCCAGACTCTGGATTCTAAGGTCCTTCGTCAAATAGAACCCTGACTGGGTACACACATCTCCTGGATTCTTCTCTGAGAATTTTCTGGCTCTGTAAGATGGTATGAAGATTTTCGTTTGGGCCTTTGGTTGTATGTGTTTGTTTGAGGTGCTAAGCATTGATGAGCCATAGGCCTCACCCAAGTTGGTCAAGTTCTATCAAGGAAATACTTGTTCTAGTTTGCTTTCTGCTGCTGTGATAAAATACTGACCAAAACCAACTTGGGGAGGAAAGGGTTTATTTGGTTTACAAGTTACAATTCATCATCTAGGGAAGCCAAGACAGGAACTGAAGTAGAGACCATGGAGGAACTCTACTTAGTGGCTTGCTCCCCTGGCTTGCTTAGCTACCTTTCTTATACAGCCCAGGCCCACCTGCCTAGGGGTGGCACTGCCCACAGTGGGCTGGACCCTCCTACATCAAGTAGCAGCTAAGAAAATGCCTCATAGACATGCCACAGGCCAATCTCTTGGAGGAAGTTCCTCAGTTGTGATTCTCTCTTCCCAGATATGTGGAGGTTTGTGTCAGGTTGACAAAAGCTAACCAGCACAACACTGCTAGCATGGCCTTTGATCCCTGAAATTGCCTTTCTTCCACAGGTGCATAACCCTTATCTAAGCTTATTAGATGCAACAATGTTTCTAGTTCGGAATTTTTTCAGATTTGGGGATGTTTGTATGGACTTGACCAGTTGAACACCCCCCATCTGGAAATTCAAAGTCCAAAAATGTTTTGAGCCTTGTGTGGATATTCAGAAAGAAGACTCCTCAGGCATTTCAGCTCTTCATCTCTCCATGCTCTGTGCTGAAGGTAGCATAGGGATCGTTATTCCCATCTTCTGGATGGGAAAACTGAGGCTTCACATGCTTCCATGGATAGCCCAGAGGAACTGAGAAGGAAGTCACGCAGGAAGAGCAGCAGGAACACAACCCAGATGTGCAGACAGCTGTTTCTGGGTTTTGTTTTTGTTTTTTTTTCCCCAGTCAAGCCAATGGATATGAGGGTGATGGTCCACAGATGGATCCCTCCGTCTCCTTGGAGACCAGAAGCTAGGTGAGGGTAGGAAGAAGCACTGAGCATCTAATCACACTAATGGCTCAGGTTAGGACCACAGGGCAGAAGAGTAGGACAAGATCCCCTAATCCCACCTCTGTCCTTGTCCCTCCTCCTTTCCAGCCACAGAGAAGAGGGAAACCCTGTTCTTAAATAGGTAGCCATGCTGCCTGGTATCAAAACAGCATGTTGTAGGGCTGGGGTCCATGTGGACAGTGGGACTGCATGGGCGTTCAAGCCCTCTCTGTCACCTTCTTTCTTTGCACATGACCTTCAAGCAGCTGCCTGACTGGTTCACCAGCTGTATGCTTGCTGGTGCATAGTGCCCTGTACTACCACATGCCCCCTCTGGATACCTGCTGGTCAGCAGAGAGGATAAGGCTCACAGACAGCCCTGGAATGCAGGTATTTATGGGAATGGCTCTATCATTCATTCTATAGGAAGGTCACTGGCTGGTGTGGAGTGAGGCAAACTGCCTTAAGACTGCCCTAACCAGAAAGGAAGGCACAGGGACCATTTCACACTGAGTATCACAGCTGGCTCTGAAGAACAGCTCTGAGAAGGGAGGAAGGAACTGCCTCGCTGAGCTCTGCCAGCCCTAGTACCCAGCATCTGTGGAGCAGTCGGGATCATGTGTACCTGGGATAGAGGAGGGGGGGTCTCCTGACTAAGCCTAGAAAGGAGTGCTTGAAATTTGGTGGAGCCAGGAGAAGCTTCCATGAATGGAAGGCTGATTCTACCCTGTGCTCTCTAGGAAACTAAGAACAACTGTGGCAGAAAAGATGGTGCATCTGTTAGGGCCACCAGGCAAAGCAGGAGTCTCACAGGACAGTGGGAAAGACAAATTTGGAGATAGACACTTGATCATGCTAGGGCTGCATTCAAGGCTTGGAGTCTTTGCCTGCGAGCTAATCTTTATAATGATGGATGTTTCCTGCTTTGTATTTCAGCCTATGATATTTTACTGTTAAAAATCTAGATGGGGGCTGGAGAGATGGCTCAGTGATTAAGAGCACTGGCTGTTCTTGCAGAAGACCCAGGTTCAAATCCTAGTACTCACATGGTGGCTAACAACTGCCCATAACTCCAGTTCCAAGGGATCCAACACCCTCTTCTGACCTATGAAGGCATTGTACACATAAGTGCACTTACATATATGCAGGCAAAACACTGATACAAAATAAAATATAAATAAATAAATATTTTTAAAATAATCTAGACAGTAGCTTGGCCCTTCATGCATGGCCTTTTGTTTACCCTTTGAAAGTCTCTGGCATTTTTCTCCCCACACATAGTCATGTTTTAAAACTTCTTGGTTTTATGTCTCTGTGCTTTCATGTTTAAAACTTCTTAGTCTTGCTGGGTGTGGTGGTGCATGCCTTTAATTGCAGCATTTGGGAGACAGAAGCAGGTGGATCTCTGTGTGTTCAAGGCCAACCTGTCTACATAGCAAGTTCCAGGCCAGCTGGGGCTACAGGGAGACCCTGTCTCAAAACAAAACAAAACAAAACAAAACAAAACAAAGAACTTCTTAGTCTCTTGTCTCTGTGCAGGTCTAGCTGCTGAACACACTGTCTCTTTCTGCCTAGGTTCAAGTGTCTTGGGTTTGGAAGGGTTTCTGTTGCTTCCTGTGTGGTTTCCTGACTTCAGTTGCTGTCCCCTCCCTGAACTCCTGCTCCTTGTGAGTTGGGCTGGGTCTTCTGAACTACTTCTCTGACTTTCTTATCTCTCCTGTGATCATCCTTTGGAGAAATTCCTTTATTTTCTAACTCTCCTGTTAAGCTACTCCCCTGCCCCCTGGTTTGATTGTTATTGTTTTTATTTTTGCAGTACTAGGGGTTGAACACAGCAAGTACTCTGCTGCCAAATAACAGTTTCAGCCTCTCTTTATCTTCATTTTTTTTTTTTTTTTTTGAAAGGAAGCCCCACTAAGTTGTCCAGGCAGGCCTTGAACTTTTGATCTTCCTGCCTTAGCCTCCTGAGCTGAACTTTCTGCTGGGCCTTTCTTCCTCTTGGAATGTTCCTATTTCAAAGAAGCTGGATCTATGCTATCCTCCTAGGATGTTCAGGACACAGGATACTCCTGTTTGCCTGTCTCTTACAATGTGTTAGCAACCTTCAGTCTTGCCTCTTTGTCCATCTCTCTGTCTTTATCTCTGTCTCTGTCTCCCTCTCTCTCTCTCTCATCTTTTGAAACAGGGTCTTTTACATACCCCAAGCTGGTCTCAGACTCACAGTGATCCTTCTGCCTCAACCTTTTGAGTGTTGGGATCCCAGATGCCACCACTGTGCCAGGCTTTGATTCTCTCTTCCTGTATCAAAACAATTACAGCTGGGCGTGGTAGCACACGCCTTTAATCCCAGCACTTGGAGGCAGAGGTGGGCAGATCTCTGTGAATTCAAGGCCAGCTGGGGCTATAGGAAGACTCTGTCTCAAAAAAAAAAAACAACCAATTATACTCCTGCTCACTCACCTTGGTGTTCAAGGCAGGTAGAGTAGATAGACTGGAGGCTGTTTGTTAACTAGTCTTCATTATCAGATGAGGCCTGGGTTGTTCTTTTTAGGAACCCTGGCATGTTATTTCTAGAGTTTTCTCTTGAGCTGGTTTTCCTGTTTCCTGCCTGGCTGCCCATCTTCCGAAGGCTGACTGGCTAAAAGCTTGGCTGGGATGAGAGAGGTGGGGAGGTTCAGAGTCCACCCAAGCCCCTGGCCCAGCCTGGAGCCCAGAGCCTTGTTAACTGCGCCCTCTAGAAAGAAACTCCTGTCTGCTATAAGAGTTGGGAATCTGAATCTGACCTCACTTTGTAAAGACCTTCCACCCCTCTTTCCATTCTTGGTCCTACTCATCACCCCCAACCCCCGCCTGACTCCCGAAGCAGGGCATGGCCTCCCCAGATTTTGGGTTTTTCCTGTGGGTGGCTTGGCCTTCCGTTTCCTAAGGTGCCCTCTGTTCCCAGAGCTGAGGTGACATCTCTTGTCTGTTGTGACTCCTCACTTCTTCTGTTTGTCCTTGTGGATTTATGCATTTTAATGCATAAATTCTATCATCCTCTTGGTGAGGGTCTGGAACAAATCAGAAATAAATGGATGCATTCTGTCTGCCATGTTGACTAGAAAATCCCCAATTCTTTAACATTTGTCACATGCCTTCTATAGACAAGAGACCGAAGAGAGACTGAGACAAATGGCAGAAAGAGTGGGGCAGAGAGTGGAATGGGAGAGATGGGAAGTCCAAGACCACGTCCACAGGTCATGATCAGGAGCGAGGTGATTGTTCAGTGAGCATGTTGATGAATGTCTGCAGGGCCTTCTGCTAAGACATTGTATGTTGTGAAGCAGGGCCCAGGGTCAGGAGAGCTGGGCTGGCTCCATGGGAGAGCTGACCCCTGGGGAGCCCAGCCCAGGCCACAGAAGAATCCTCCAGCCTCACCAGGGTGTGCATGTGCCATTCCCTGAGAGAAAGATAGCAAGTGCTAGTCAAGAGAAGAGATGTCATAGAATGAGCTCTCCCTGGTTCAAACATAGGTGTGCATGTGTGGATCTGTGCCCACAATGAGAGAGCACTGTCTTTGAAATATTTGATTTATTATTTTTATTTTATGCATATGAATGTATTGCCTGCATGTATGTAAGTACACCCATGTCACCCAGTGCCCATGGAGGTCAGAAGAGGGTGCCACATTGCCTAGAACTCGAGTTCTGGATGGTTGTTAGCTGTCATGTAGGTGCTGGGAACTGAATCCCAGTCCTCTGCAAGAGCAGCCAGTGCTCTTAACCTCTGAGCCAGCTCTCCCGTCTGAGAGCCCTGTCTTGACCATAATAGGACCCCAGAGAGCTCCAGAGAGACTGGTATTCACCTGCCTTTCATCATGGTCCCCTCTGAACACTTTTATGTCCACACATGCCTTCTGGCCTATGTGAACCACATGTCCCATAGACTCCATTCCTTCTCCTTCATGGCCCCACAATGATGTCACAAGACCTCTAGAGTGATACCCTGCCAGGGCACTCCATGGAGCCCAAAGTGAAGGTGCGTCCCTCACTTGGGGGGCCTTATTCTCTGAGTTTGTGCTAGAAATTCTAGGTACCTTCTTGTTTCCAAAATTCCTTCAGAGCTAAAGTGACAATCAAACCTAAAAGTCTTCTCTAATCTAGGTCAGCCACCACCTCTTGCTTGCCCTTCCAGGGAGGGAAAAGCTTCATGAATTGGTGCCACATGTGGAGTGGCCTAAGCCGCATCTCCATCTTTAGCTCTGGGGTGCCTGAGGCCTGGGAGAGAAAAGTGACCAAAATTTGAGTCCCAATTCTGCCACTGATGAGCTGTGTGAATCTAGACAAGTCACTTCATTTCTCTGGACTTCCAGCTCTCCCACTGAGGAAAGGAAACAATGATAGGAGCTGTGTCCCTGGGTAACCGCTCCGCCCTCCCCCACCTTGCCTTGGGGACCAGCCCCCCAACCTCTGAGCAGCACACATACATTCCAGAAGGGTCCTTTCCCAACTGGGATCCACCAAGGTGCCTACACCTTGTCAGAGCTCCGTCTGTGAGGAATTTATTACTAATGCATTTTATAACAGGCTCTATAATAAGATATTAAAAACTGTAGTGCATCTAGCAAGCATTCCATTAATATTTATAGTGCCTTTAGAGATGGTACCTAGGTAGTGATGTAGCAGGTTTTGCTGGATTTGGTCAAGGGTACAGAATTCGCCTGACTGGAGAGGGCTCCCCACAATCCAGAGGGATGAGTCTTCTCATGTCTGTCTCTCCCTTTGCTGCTTCTTGTTGCTGTTTTGCTTTGACTCTCACTATGTAGCTCTGTCCCACCTGGAACTCACTATGTAGACCAGGCTGGCTTCTAACTCACAGAGCTCCCCCTGCTCTGCCTCCCAAGTGCTGGGATTGAAGGCGGGTAGCACTAAGCTCTGACTTGCTTAATTTTTTATACTTTGTGCTCGTTGGTTTAAATTTTTGTACTTTTTTTGAGACAAGGACTCACATATCCCAAGCTGGTCTTGAACTTCTGATCCTCCTGCTTTCCCCTCCTCATTTCTGGGATTACAGGGATGTGTCACCATGCCTGGTTTTATGTGGTCCTGGGATCAAACTGAGTTGCATCCCCAGCCCAATGTTTTGTACTTCTCTTCCTTTGTGTCCAACTTTTCCTCCATGATGTCTCTGTTCATCCTCTCTCTGTTGGTTCCTGTCCCAACAACTGTCCCCCCTGCCTCCTCCAACATATCCCTCTCTTCAGAACCCCTTTTCCCTTGGGCCCCCGCGCTATCCCTTTTCCTGTCCCCATCTCATTTCTCTTCACGTCCGCTTTTCCTTCATCCTCTCCTGTCTCCCTTCTTTTTCACCATCCCCATCCCTGTTGTCTCCCCCACCCTGCTTGCTCTCCTTCCTCTCTCCCTGACTATGTACAGTCCCCTACCCTGTTCCAGTGAACACCCTAGCCACCTCAGGAGAGGCCCGGAGTGGAATGTAGCTTGCCCTGCACAGGAGAAGCAAGCCATTCATCATTATTATTAACGAACAAGATCCCAAGCACAGCAGAACTTTCCCAGAGTCTATTCCCTTGTCACCCTGAGGAGTAGCAACAAGATTTATTTGTCTCTGAATTGCACAGGGTGGCCCATTTACAGCAGGCCCATCACAAGTGATGTGGAGTTTAAACGGGGGCTAGAGGAGGCAGGGCCTGCCCTACCTTTGACTTGCATAGTGTAGGCCACTCACTGAAAGGAATAGCCACACAGGCACCAGGGCTTTGAAGGGGATGGGGCCAAGGGGGTATCCTTCTGGGTTGACTGTGACAGTGAATGACCAGGTTGTCTGTTCTCTCCTCACCCTGCCACCTCCCCACACCCTGTGGATCATCGTGAGTGATTTGCATGGATTTGCATATTAAAAGGCATGTCTGTGGACTCTTAATAAGAAGGGGAGCCGGCATTCTCTGGGCTTTTTATTCTTTTCCACTTCTTGCCTCCCAGGCCTACCTAGGGCTTGGCTTTCCTTGCCCCTGATTTACACTCACCCCTGTCAGGAGCCATTGTAAGACGTAAAGCTGGTCGTGGCACCTCTTTGGCCTCAATTTTCTCATCTGTAAAATGGGGGTCAGGGGACTGGCCTAGATCACCCCAAAGGTTCCTTGCAACTCCTACATTCAAGCCATCCAGAGTGGTGCAAAGACAGAACTGGCCTCCTAGGTCAGGATGACTCTGACCTCAGGTTTCCCCTCACCTTAGGTTCCACCCTCCGCACTTACAGACTCTGCATCTATTGTGGGGTTTCCTTAGGCTCTCCCCCGATACCTCACCTTTCTGAAGGAACAAGGAACCAATCCATACTTTCACTCACACGTGGGCACACACACGTGTGTAGAGTCAGAGGTTAAATTTGTAGTCGGTTCTCTCCTTTCACCATGTGGGTCCTAGGGGTTGAACTCAGATCATCAGGCTTGGCTGCAAGCGCCTTTGCAAACTGAGCCATCTCGCCAGCCCCTTTCTCCTGGAATTTTAAAGGTGCCTGTCCAAGTTCATGTGCTACCTCTTCCTTTTGAGTGGGGCTCATCTCCCTCTGTTTACGATGACACTTTACTGCTAGAACAACAATGGCAGTGGCCATTTGTTGAATATTTTCTGCACATTGCCATGTTTTCCATATCTTATCTCCTATAATTCCTCCTCACAGCAGCTCTGAAAGGCCCTGCTATTGATAACTCCACTTTACAGATGAGGAAACAGAAGTAAAAGGAACGTTAACAGCTTATGTCTGAGGTCCTCCAGTGGAAAGATCTGGATTCAGAGTTAGTAGGTCTGATTCTAAGTTCATGCCCTGAGCCTCCAGGGTCCACTGTCTGCAGGGACTAGATGCACCACCTGGGTCCTGGAACTCTGCTTCTGCTGAGATTACAGACCTGCATGCGCATCTGTGCCTCCCAGGGAGCAGCAGCTGGGGCTGGAGAAGCCCCGCCCACACTTTCTTGGCAGAGCATGGTGCACAGGACCAGAAATGTAGAAAGTCAGCACTCTTGTTTCTCCAATCGCCTGTCCCTTCTAAGTCTATGAATGGCTCCTTGCCAGGGCCATTTAAAAAATCTCTCCTAAATTATGCAGAAATTAAATGGAGTTTCGCTATAGGACATGAAACATAATCCAAGAAGGTCAGACATGGCCCAAGCCCTTTTCCCCTCCTCTAACACTCTCTGAGCATTGCTTTTTAGATCCTTAGATCTAATAGTCAGAGAGCCTTTGTCCTGGACCACCGGTGTGGGCAAGTGAAATGTCTTCATCTCCCCCAAGGCAGGGGCTAGAGCACTGATGTCTGGTGAGAGCCATACAGCTGGGCTGAGCTGTATGCCACATGAGGCTGGCTTCTCTGAAACATATCTGAGCATTCATGTGCTTTACAGCTTCTATCATAACAACCCTGTGAGATAGTATTAACTTTAGCATATGGAAAGGGGATTAAGAAACAGCGAATTTAGGTAATTAACCCAGAGACACACAGCGAGATTGGGATTCAAACCCATGTTCTGGTCATGTCTGAAACCCTAGCACTTGGCTGCCCTGCCCTCCCGCAGGCTTGTGTGTCTTTTCAAGGGAAAGAACATCTGTTTTCCAAGCAGCCCAGCTGGGGAGGGAAGACCTACTGGAAGAAAAGCCTATTCAGAGGCCCAGAGGTGTGAGGGACCCGCTGAGTTGAAGCAGTACAAATGGCTGCCTGCCACCAGGAAATAACGCGTGAAGGGCGAGACAGGGCCAGTCCACATGGGCCTGTGTTCTGTGTTCTGTGCCAAGGGTACTGGGGAGCCACAGATGGTGAGCAGGAGAGGGCCCTCCTGCTCCTGCCTCCTGTTTCTGTGAAAAGGGTGCTGGGCGATCTCCAGTCATTCCCACATTTGTTGGCCAACTCAGGAAGGACCAGGGTATCTCAGTGATTGTGTTCTCTAGAGACCCTGGCTGACCTAAAGAGCCAGTGCCAGGGTTGTAGGGAAAATTTTGGTAAAGAAAATGAGATTATGATAGGGGCTGGAGAGATGGCTCAGTGGTTAAGAGTACTGGCTACTCTTGAAGAAGACCTGGGTTCAAAACCTAGCACCCACATAGTGGCTAACAACTGCCTATAACTTTAGTTCCAGGGGATTCAACACCCTCTTCTGACCTCCTTGGGCATTGCACAACATGGGTGCATTTTACATACATGCTGGCAGTACACTCATACACACACACACACACACACATACACACACACACACACACACACATACACACACACACACACACACACATACACACACACACAAAATAAGAAAAAAAAAAAGAAAATCAGATCATATGCTTAGAATCAGCAGCACTTGAACCCAAGACCTTGCCACACATATCCTCGCTGTATGACTCTGGGCCACTGGCTCTCTCTGTACCTCCACTTCTTTTTCTAATAGCTACTACATAGAAAGCTGTCTTTCAGAGTTGGCAGCCCATAGCCCAGGGCCAGGCACAGAGCTATCGATGGTTGTTTGACTTTGTCCTCTCTGAAAAGAGCTTCATCCAATTGTCTTTCCTCCAAAGTGTCCAGAGCTTGGTACAGTGTAGGGAAATCTATGCCAGTGGTGAGCAGGTATCATGGAGGGTGGATGGGAGTAGGAGATACAAGCAGACCCTTACACTCTAACCAGCTATTGCTGCCCGAGATCTATCCACATGAGATCCATCCACATGCTCGCTCATACCAGCACTCATTGACTATCCATTGTATGCTAGCCCCTATGCTATGCAAGGTAGACAGAGCCCATGGCTGCCCTGGAGCTGAGGGCTGTGGAAGAAGGTGGCCACTGGCTTAGGCAGTACAGTAGATCAGGTTGGTGAGCCACAGGGCACAGCATCTTGCCTGAAGATTCTGGAAGCCCCACCTCCCATGAGGATGTGGCCTTAAGGAGCCACCTCAAGTTAGAAAGGAATAAGGGTTTGTTTATACACATGATAGAGCAGGGGTCACAGAGTTTTTGAAGTTTCCCAGGAGGTGGGTGCAGCTCAGTCACCTGCAGCTCTCTGCTGGCAGATTGCCAAGGCCCAGAAGTGGCACAGGATGCCCCTTCCCTGCGCAGCCTCCAGGGTCCCTGATGTCTGGCCCGAGGCACACACCTTCCACTCTTGCCCTTGACACTTCCCCACAGGCAGGTTCCTAGTCATCCTCCAGGGCAGCCTGCTGCAGCTTGGGCAGCCAAGGGGCACTGGGCAGAGGAACTGAAACCATCAAGAAATCGGTTTGGGGATTGAAAGGCCCCTCTTCTAAGACTCTGGGAGAAGCAGGTCATCTTTGGAGCCAGTGCTCTTACAGCCACCAGGAGGCCATCAAAAAGGGGAAAAGAGAAATCATGCATTTTACATTCCTCTAAACCCACTTAGAATGGAAATGACAGGCTGGTCCAGTTGGCTGCAGGGGCGCCATTAATAGCGCTGGGGGCGTGGGTAGTGGCTGATGGAACAGCTGCTTTGGGTGGAGCAAGGCTAATCCTCTTGTTTTCTTTGCTCTCACCTAGAATACACCAGTGGGAACACCCATCTTCATTGTCAACGCCACAGATCCAGACCTGGGAGCAGGCGGCAGCGTCCTCTATTCCTTCCAGCCCCCCTCTCAGTTCTTTGCCATCGACAGTGCCCGTGGCATTGTCTCTGTGATCCGGGAGCTGGACTACGAGACCACACAGGCCTACCAGCTCACGGTAAATGCCACGGTGAGTCACCACCCCAGTTATCAAGTATGAGTATTATTGAGATGCCCATTTTACAGATGCCCATGAGAATACTAAGGCTTAGGGATGATTCAGAGGTTTGCCCTCCATCACCCCACAAGACCATCTCCAGAACCAGCACTGGTACCCTCCTCATGATAGTTAGGGTAAGTACCTTCTTACTCATTGGGGCACAGATCAGAGGTGTCAACCCAGCTGTGTTCTAACACCACACAGCAAGCAGCAGCAGAACAGTCCAGACCTCCTGACCCCAATCTTGTAGAGTGGTGACACTTACGAGAGAGTATCCACTGAACTAAGTACCCTGCCAACACTGGTGAATTGCAGGATGAGTCAATTTAGGGCAGGGGATGAGAATTAGCCCATTTTACAGATGGCAGTGTTGAGATTCCCACAGCCAATGAGTACAGGGGAGTGTGACCCACATCCAGGTCCCTTGGTTCCCAGTACTAGGTTCTGGCTGCCATGCCCCATGGTCAGAAGACTGTGAGTCTCTAGGACATGCAACTGGGTCTTTAATGCCAACTGTTTGTGAAGGGCTAGAGGATAAACAAGCCATGCCCTAGACAGGGTCCTAGCCTTGCCTATCCTCCTCCTCCAGGCTGCCACCTGGGAGCATGGCTGCATCTTCAGCAGGCTGCAAAGCTAGGACTGCATCCCCTCCCCTTCTCCTTCAGATCTGTTTTCAGAGCAGCTCAGGCCGAGAGGAGAAAAAACCATGGAAACTCTTTACTCCTCCATGGCTCATAGCACCCAGTCCTGGCCCCATGCAACTGCAGAGGGGGCACCCAGCCCTGGCCCCTTGACTATGAGAGAACACCCAGCCCTGGCCTCTTATGGCTGCAAGTGGGCACCCGACCCTGGCCCCGTGTGGCTGCAGTGGGGACAGCTAACCTCAAGCCAAATAAAGCAGCTTGACAGCCCAGGATGTGCTGATGATGATCTAGTTTTGAAAGACAGAACTCCCTTAGATTGGCCAGGACCTAGAGAGGCCTCGAGCTTCTGGCCTGATTTCCTGTAGAGGACTTACTTTCTCCCCTAGTTAAGTATTAGTTTCCTGGAGGTGGCCTGCATTGCTATTTGGAAAACTAACTTTTGGGATGCAGGGATTTACTCTTGGGGTATGCCCATCCATACCTTCTGTGTGCCCCCTTCCCTTTCATGATATCCCATGTACACACTTGGGCTCAGAAACATTCAGGAACTTGCCCTCTTTGCCTGTGAACCTGTCCTGTAGGGTAATCTCCACTAAGCATACAAATGGCGTTGGGATGTAGGACTAGACCAGAGCTGCACAGGCAGGAATGTGGGTGGCCAGGCCCATTCAAAGGCCAGTCTCCCAGTGGGGTGATGAATACAGAGCAATTGCTGCTAATCCACCAGCAATCAGGTCTTGAGTAGTGGAGGGAGGAGCAAAGACTTCCAGGGAGATAGCCTCTCGCTTGTCCCTGATAACCAGGGGGCCTCAGACAGCTGAGTACCTATTGGCTGCTAGGTACTTCTACAAGGTGACTATCCTGCATGTATGTCAGCAACAGGGGAGAGAGCCACAGGCCCCACGGCCACTACAGGGAGCCAGGCATTGGCCTACCCAGCCAGGTATGCCCTCGGCCATCCGTCTTCCCCACCACAGAGTCCAGCGTGGGCTATGTGGGGTCAGCTGTGGCAAGAACAGAACTGTAGTCATGGGGGTGGGGCGGGGATAGCAGGTACCAGCTAGCCAGCAGCCAGCTCTAGCTTGGCTCCGCAAAAGCTTGGTAAGAGAAAGACCAACAACACCTCCTGTCCTCCTGTCCAAAAGATTAGGCTTCCCAGAGTCTCCCTGGGTGCCTCATAGTCCTTCATGTCCCGTGGCCAGGGATTGTATACCCCTGCTCAAGTCCTCCTGCTCAAGCTGTCCTCCCTGTATGAGCATGTACACACACACACACACACACACACACACACACCCTTTTGTATCCCACCCATGGGCTCCACAGTGCCCTCTCTAGAGGGAAGAGATACATGTCAAGCTTCACATGATATGGCAAATGGCCCAGAGATACCAAGGCAGAGCTAACCTGGATGGAGATAGTTACTCTTCAAGTCTCAAGGGGAGAATTTGTAAGCCTGAGGGCTGTTGGGAGCCTTGCATTTTATTTTTAAAAAGGGCTTATGGGAGTTTGTCTAGCAAGCTGGAAACCAGGCCAGTGTTAAGCACCAAGTCGGGGCTGGTAAGGAGAGATAATTCTGTGTGAAATGACTTGCATTCAGGTCCTGGCTACTCTCTTGGTGACTATGGACAAGTCACTCTCCCTTAGTCGTGTCAACCCATCTGAAAGATCATCAGATGGTAACTACACATGCAAATACAGGGTCACGTGGTGACTGGGTGGCACCTGCCTTGGGCATCATAGTTTTTGTTATTGGCTCTTGTTACCTGGTTGTACCAGGCTGCTGCACTAACCTCCGTCTGCTGAGCATTTAGGGGTTCAGAATACAGTCTTTGGGATTCTTTTATTAGTGGACTTCATAAGACCAAGTTTCTAACTATGATATCTTAATATTGAGAATCTGGCCCCAGGGGCATGGTCCACCTGACATCTTAGCCCAGCGTCCAAGTCCCCAGATGACTCAGGGCCTGGAGCTCCCCCTACTGGTTTAATTGGAAAAGTTACTACCCAGTAAATCAGAGGAGTTTCTAAAGAACTGCTTTGGTGGCCCAGGGGCCCCATCTTAGATGGTGCCCTCTGTCCTGGGATTGGGGGCAGTGGCCCTGGCTGAATTCAAGAAAGGTGCTAAGAACAGCATCGTTTCCATCTACACCAGTGGTCCCCCCACCTGATGTCCAGACTGACACTGGGGCAAACTGATCAGCTACCACCCCAGACCTCTGTTGTGACTCAGAATAAACCACCAATTCTCTGCATTGTCCTGTTTCTATTTCTCTGAGTAGCTCAGAGTCCACTGAAGAGTCTTAGTGCTCTTGAGCCTCCCTGTAGGAGTGCAATGTAAGAATTCACATGTGTGTTTGTGCATACACGTCACATGCTACAGGCAGGTGCGTGCACTCCTATGTGTCTGCAGCATCCATTAACACAAGGCTGTGTGCTCTGTCTTATAAGGATCAAGACAAGACCAGGCCTCTGTCCACGCTGGCCAACCTAGCCATCATCATCACGGATGTGCAGGACATGGACCCTATCTTCATCAACTTGCCCTACAGCACCAACATCTATGAGCACTCTCCTCCGGTAAGTCCCACCCCATGCTCCAGTGATGGTCATTCCCTGTCCCTGTGAGGGCAGTGGAAACCCATGGTCCTATGCATGCACACCATATCTTGTCTGTTGTCCCTCTCACCCTCCCAGAGAGTTATGCAAGGCAAAAAGCCAGGCAGACTGAGGCCATAAGGAGAACTGATTCAGAAAGATGCAGGAGCAGCAACGGGCATGCCCATGTAGACCCAGGCTCAGCTGAGCATCAGCGTAGCTCAGCCATGTCCTCCTAGCCCACTGCCTGTTTTGGCCATGAGCAGGGCCCACAAAGACTGCCCACAATGGTGCAGCTTGCTTTCTGCCGTGAGGCCTCACGGACCAGAGCTGTTCCTGAGAGTTGATGGAGCCAGCTGCCCTCTCCAACAGCTCAGTCTTTCAATGTCTAAGTGCAGATTTCAAGAGAGATGCCTAATTTTGTGTTTATGTCACAAGTCATCAGTTGCCAGGCAGTCTATCCTTTGGTACCCCTGGGGACTACATGTCTGCCCCTGGTCCAATCAACTGTGATTGGGAGAGGGTCTCAGAGGGCAAAATGTACCAAGGTCCACTCCACAGGTACCTGACCGGGGCTGAGCTAAGGGCAGGTGTACAAGGGCAGTGTCCCTGGCCTGGCAGCCTCCTTGCTTTTGTACAGACTGCAGTAGAATACTTACCATGAGTTGGTTGATAAGGAGAGCAGGATGCCTCCCGGAACAGACAGGAGCCCTTTAATATACAGCTTGGGGAATGGATTTGTGGAGAGAAAGGGCCTCAGCTCTAAGAGCAAAGCAGGGAACCCCTGGAGCTGGGGATCGTCGGGGCCCCACCAGTCCCCTACTTAGCTCATGGCCTCAAGCATAGGGAGAGATGGGTGTGGACAGCACTCCAATGCCAATACAGGCCAGGGGAGCCTGGCCTTTGCTTGAATGCTCTGGCTGTTCTAAATGTTGGCATCCTTGGCACCAGGGGAATTTGGTCACTTGGTTTTTTTTAAAGATTTACTTATTTTTACTTTGTGTGTGTGTGTGTGTGTGTGTGTGTGTGTGTGTGTGTGTGTGTGTTTGTATACATACAAGTACTACAACCCACAGAGGCTAGAGGTGTCAGATACCCTGGAGCTGGTATCACAGGTAGTTGTGAGCCACCTGATGTGGGTGCAGGGAATCAAACTCAGGTCCTCTGGAAGAGCAGTACCTGCTCTTAACCACTGAGCTCTCTCTCCGGCTCCTGGAGTCACTTTGAGGGCCAGGTGTGGTGTGAAAAGCCTGAAGAGTGAGATGCCTGTCCTCTTGTTACTGTGGATGTTGGAAGCTGTTTGGAGAGCAGATGGGGACAGCTCAACGTCTTCAGTCCCAGGCTTCTCTTCTTGGTATTCTAGGCAAGTGGGAGGCCTAGCTTTTGAGGCCCAAGCTGCTCCAGCTCACCCTACCCATATCCAGGTTCTCATTCCTTTCTGCCTCCAAACCCAGCTTTGCCAGGCCTGTTGCCTCATCCTCAGAGCAGATCTGACTGCTATTTTCAGATGAGGCCAGGCCCACCACCTGTTCCCAGCCCTGGACTTCTGAGGGCTCAGTGCCCTGAAATGAATTGGCCAGTCTGTACTGCTGTAGTCTCCTGGTAGCATGGTTCAGCAGGGACAGGTCTCCTATGGACACAGGTATAGTGAAGTTTGAGAAGTACCTATGCAATGAATAAACGAATGAACACAAGTTCTGGTCACATGG
This sequence comes from Nannospalax galili, assembly GCF_000622305.1. NCBI lineage: Eukaryota > Metazoa > Chordata > Mammalia > Rodentia > Spalacidae > Nannospalax > Nannospalax galili. The sequence goes on along the minus strand of NW_008341050.1, from coordinate 2,118,211 downwards.
CCTTGGTCCTGCCACCTGTGTTACATGCATGCGGCCTTTCCTTACCAACTCAGGTCTCTCCCTCATTTCTTAAAACCTTTTCCTAAATTTCCCCATACCCATACCAGTCGCAAAGATAGCCACCTTTTCCCTCCAGACTGTGGTACAACTGACATCTGACTACATAATTACCACTCAATCCCAGTGTCACTTGTAATGTTCATATAGGTCCATAGGGTACTTTTGATCCACGAGTAAACAAGATGTCCCTTCTTTGGGTCGCCCCTAGGACAGAGTGCAGAGAAAATACTTGAAGCCAACATGATTGGTATATATAACATGATGTTGGCTAGACCACCAAAGGAACTCCTGCACTGCCATTCCTGCCCCCAACCACTTCTACACCAGAAAATAAGGCGAGTAGCATCCGAGGCAGCAATACCACCCTGGCCGCAGAGCTTCAGGGTGGAGGTTGTGAGGTTAAAGAACCCAGCGACATACAGACATCAAACTGGGTGGCTGGTGACTTGGTGGGTCCATCAGCTATGGGGTGAGCTATGGTATTCAGTCACTGCTTTGTAAGTTAGTCACAAGACCCTGTCCTCAGGGTGCATTTGTGGAGACCCCAAGGTCTCCTTAGCTGGCACAGGTGTTCATTTTGACTGCGGACTCTAGGTTTTTCTAGCTATGCGCTCATTCACTGTTTCAGCCTCATAGCTATCTCTCAGGTATTTATTAGGCTCCCTGTGGCAAAGTCACACCCTCCTTTGTAGATGATTCCATGGAGCAGACTGGACACTTATCTTCCTTCATACCCACTCTCCTCACATCCTGTTTCCCAGCATCCCATATGATTGTCTTCTCTTAGCTCAGAGATCTTAGCATTTCTTTGCCTTGCCAGGGTCACCCACTGTGAGACCAGAGCCTGGGGGAGCTGCTGTACCCCTCTTCTGCAGGGTCATGGCTGGGCTGAGGGAGGCAGACCAGGCAGTAAGATTACAGCCTCTTCTGGGTGTAGACCAGCCCCATAGCCTCTGTTTGGTTCTGCCTCTCTTGGCTCCCCACTTTAAAAAGGAGTCCCCACTTTCCTATCCCATGCAGCCCTTTCCCTCCAAGCCAGTTCCCATACACTTCAGGCAGGACCTCTCCAGGCTTCTAATCGGTTTCCGTGCCTTGATCTCTGTCCCCACATTCCTTTAGTGTGGTGCGCTGATTTAACACACTCATTCCCCAGCTGGCCAGGGCTGAGATGCAGCGTGGCCTGTTCAGTCTCCTGCGCTGGAGGACCCAGGCATCCCCCATGCCCAGCTAGGCCTCCTCAGCTCTCAGGGGCTCCATCAAGACCGTGCTCCACCCCGCCCTCCTCACTCCCCCCTCTTTATCTGCCATTCCCAGCATGTATGTCTCCTTCTATCAGTGTATCGAGCTAGCATGCCTCATCTAAAGTGTATATATTACCTAATAAAATCCTTCTTATTTGGGATTATTGCATCAAATTTTAATTTCCTCACTCGAGCAGCAGCATGTCGGCCTGCCCGTCAGTGAGGGGCCGATAGAAGGTAAAAAGAGCGGATAGGCTGCACAAATTACTGCCGGCGATGCCTATCAGCCCTTTGACTGGAATTGACTGGAATTAAGGACTGAGAAATAGGATTTTCTGCCTCCGAATCTGCTGTGGCAGCTCTCGTAGGAAGTATCCAGCAGCCCCCACCAACTGGCTCCCCCACCCGAAGGGCACCCCCTCCCACTTCCAAAGAAAACTACATGTCACCTTTTAAGTCCTTAATCCTGTCATAGAAATGGAGGCCGGGGTGTCCCAGCTGAGCTGGTAGGAAAGGAGATGGGCAGTGGTCCCCAAGGCTTGGCACAACCCCGTCTGGTCCCTACAGCAGTCACTTCCCCGAGGACACACCACAGAGGGCAGAGACACAGTCCCCTCTGGAGGAGTATACCCCCAGTTCTGCCCACCAGGCTCACCTGGCCCTCTCATTTGGGCCATGGTGAGTGACTCATCAGGCCCAGCCCTCCATTCACTAGTCACCTTTACTCCCCCCACGCTTGTGACCTTAAGCAAACCCCTGAATGCACCAAGCCTATGTCCTCATATATACCCCCTTTTTTGGTGAGGGTTACCAGGAGAACCTCGGTATACCCAACACTTGCTCCTCCTATGAGAAGGGAGTGTGAGAACTTGTACCAGGTGCCCAACAAAGGGTTGATACTCAGGAGATGCTCAACTAAAGCTGGGTCTTCCCTGTAGGGACCAACTCTTCAAATGTGCAGAGAAGTCCTTCCCTTGAGGGTAGTCTTATTAACCTTGGATATGGGTAATCCAAATTAACTGAAATTGTTTGGAAACGTGTGTGTGTGTGTGTGTGTGTGTGTGTGTGTGTGTGTGTGTGTGTGTGTGTGTGTGTTGAGGCACCCAAATTTTCATTAAATGCATACAGTATGAACCAGTTCATAGGAACAGTCCTTATATTACATTTGCTTTGTGTGTGTGAGTGTGTGTGAGAGAGAGAGAGAGAGAGAGAGAGAGAGAGAGAGAGAATGCAAGAGAGAGAAAATTACTGAACAGTGGACCTTATTATACCCAGTTTATAGATGAGAAAGCCAATGGTTAAGACTTATTCACAGGACTCAAACCCTTAACCACCTCTCTGCTTTTCTTCTTGTCACAAGGAGGCCTAGGCATCTGTCACCTCCCTGGGAGGAGCCTTGTTTCCCAGAGGGTCACCTCTCCATAGCATGAATGTCCGTGGAAGGGAAGGAAATGTTCAGCAGGGTAGGCTTGCCCCAGCCCTGCAGCTCGAGCTGGGCCTCCCACCCGATCCCTTGGTCATGTCCCCAGTGGCCTCACTCCCCACAGGCAGGCACTGCTGGCAGACCTCCTCCTAGAGGTCCAGCTCCTGCCTGGCAGGACTCCACTTCCTCATTCCTTGTCTTTGGAAATAAGTTGCAGTATATTGAAAATATAATCACCGAGACTCTGAAACAAGAGCCATGGGCTCCCCAGAGCCCCCATGCCTCTCTGTTAATTCCTTCTCATAACGTTTCCAGTCTTTCTGTCTGCACTTGTATTAAAAGCTCAGAGTTTTATTAAAAGTGGATTTATTTACCCAAAAAGAGATGAAACCCCAAACCTGATCAGGAGCCTGGCAGAGCTCACTCTACAGAATCTTGGGTCCGGCTCTGGCTGGGAGAGTAGCTTTTTGTCCTGTCCCCCCGCAGGGCCAGCTGGTCCCTGCTAAGTCCTGCCCATGGGGGATCACTCTGCTTTCCTACTGTAACCTGGGCATGAGTGTCCACAGGGATCTGAACACAAGACTTTAAGGAAGGAGGGATCTTGAGCCACAGTCCTCTCTACACTGGTGTGGCTGCCCTACCTACCCCGTCTTGTCCCCTTGAGCTCAACCCAACCTGCCTGGGACATGCAAGGGCATAGAGCTGCCCCTTAAGTATATTGCTTAGTGACTCTGCCTCAGAGCTATGATGACCTCTGGTGTAGTTACCCAGCAGACTGGTCCCTGCTGCAGCAGCCCAGGGGTAGCTGGGGGACCCTTACTAGGACACATATGACACTCAAGCAAGATGGAGCTGTCCAGATGTCCAGAAAGCCCGTCCTGGGAGCTAAAGCCTCAGGACAGAATTCTGCATCCTTAGGACCACCTGCTGGAGATAGACTGGGCCTCTCCTGATGAGGAGTGAGCCTTGGATGGGCAGGTCCCCCACAAAAGAGCCTCCAGTGAAATGATGGGGGAAGCTGTGTAGACCTTTCAAGTTCAGGTAGGCTTCCTTGTGGCTTCTATGGCCCGTGTGTCAGGAGCTCTCTGTGTTTGAAAAGAAGAAGCAGTTCTCAAGTTAGAAAGCTTAGGAAGGCAAGGTGACCCATCCACCAGGTGACTACTCCTTGGCCCCTGACCAGGCTAGAACACTCTGCAACTCCAGGGAAGGCTGGCACACAGGCCTTTTCAAATAACACGGGAGTGAGCACTTGTAAATGCTTAGAATAGCTTCTGCCACAGAGCAGTGACGTTCCTAAATGACGTTAGCATTATTCTAACAGAACCCTACAGAGAATGCATCCCCTGGTGGGCATGAACACTTTAGAGCCAGAGGACTTAAATGTGAGCTCTAGCTTAGACCGTCACTCCCTCCCTGCCCTGGGATCTTGAAAAGTCTCAAAGCTTCCTATCTCTGTTTCCTTATCTGTGAAAAAAGGGCATTGGGAAGGTAGAATGCATGTGACCATGACCAGCGTTCCTGGTAGCCCTCTGTGCCCAAGGAAGACATTTTGCCTTTCTGTGTCACCCTAGGCTCCTCAGGGGACACTTGGTAACTTATCCTCTTCATAGTGCCAAGGAAGATACTTCTGTCCCCAGGGGATGGGAGTGGGGCCTGCCCACTGTTCATCACCCAGGGAAACTGCTGCTGAGCTATAAATGACAGGCACAGGGTGGACAGGGTCAGCTGGCAAGGGCGGTGCTATGATGTAGGATGGGGAGCAAGGTAGACATTGTCCCCTGGCAAAAGGTGACTCTGCAAGTGGTGGCTGTGACGGTAATGTTGTTTTCTCCAAGTGTACATTTGTTTATTCAGGCAACGAACCACCCTATCCATTGATGCTTTTACATGCCGGCATGGCTTCCTAGAAACTCCTATAAGGAAGCCCTGGCCTGTGCTCTGCCTTCTCCCTGGAGCACTGTCCTTGTCATTTGTTCTTTCTGGAAAACTATTCATTCTGCAACTACTCATTCCACACAACCCATCCTAAATGCTGCCATCTGGGCACCCCTTTGCAGGCTCCCCCAAGTAGACTTTTTCCTCAGCCTTTCTCTCTCTCCAATGGAGTACCCCCAACTGTGTACAGCAGTTGTTTGAGCCCATGTCCTTGACCCCCTTGCTCTGGGAGAGCAGAGCCCACACTCCCTGTTCTGGCTGTCTCAGCTCCTGGTCCCTCCTCTGCCAGTGTTGAGGAGGGGGGACTGGGGTGGGGGGTAGGGCCATTGAACTCAAGAACCACTAGGTGCGATATTGTGTGGCACACACTTCCTGGGCAGTCTTGGCAGAAGGTGAGTCAGCCTGGAGAGAGAAAATGAGGGTGCCAGGACACCTACAAAGAAAGGTGGCACTAGGTAACTAAACTCAAGTCCCTCCTCTCTCCCATACAGGGTACCACTGTCCGTGTGATCACTGCAGTGGACCAGGATAAAGGGCGACCCCGGGGGATTGGTTACACCATCGTTTCAGGTAAGGTGAAGTCTGCACTGTCCCCACCCACCCCAAGAGAGCCATTCCTGGGGTGCTTAGGCATTGAGAGCCTGTGAGTCACGTGGGTGGCAAATGAGACCCACCTGCAGGCACAGTCCTTGCCTAGGGAGGGGACAAAGGGATAGAAACAGGAATGTGGGGCCTGGTGTCTGGGGACTCTGCAGAGGACAGGAATGTGTGCTGCTGCCCGAGGTCTGAAGTGATGGGCCTTTTGGGGTTCCAAGCCTGGAATGTGGTGACCCCCCTTTCTTCCTTTACTGCTCCAGGCTTTCTGATCTTACTTGATGAAAAGGTGGCAATTTTTACATCACTTTGGAACAAATAGAGCTGCCACTTTAGCTGATTCCATGGCCTCTCCACACTACATCAGGAATTGAGGTCGTGTCTGGGATGTCACAGGGGAGACACCTCGACCCCCTTCCCACCAATAGAGCCCTTGGGTGTGTGAAATAGCTACTGAAAGAATTGATGGCTCTGGGTGAGGGGGTCCCTGGCTTGTGTCTCACCCAAAGACTGACACATGTCAGCTCTGTGGGGCTATGCAGGGCTGGGGAACAACTTGGCCCCCCTACTTACAGATCTTGACTCTGTCCCTGCCCCATATGCACTTTGTCATAGCGTCTTCCTCAGCCTACCAGCCTCTGAAGGGTCAGCCTGATGTATTCAGCAAGGCAGACAGATGAAGAGGAGGACAGCAGGCCACCTGGCCAGCATTTCTCCCCCACTGCACCCTGTACCCTAAGAACAGGGACTGGAGTGGTCAGAGTGCTTCCCAAAGACAGAAATGTGTGGGTCTCCAGAAGGGAGAGGAGAGGGCCTCCTGAGCTGATTGTCCTGGGTAGGTCTCTGTCTCCTATGTCACCTGTAAATTGAGAGCAGTAAGAGTACTAGTGTTGAAGTGGTTTACAGGTCAGATGCCTTACTGTGTGAAGAGCTTAGTGACTGCAAGGAAAGGACTTTGTAAGCATTTGCTGTTGTTATTACTGCCAGCAGCTGATGAGACCAGGGAAGCTGCAGGTTACATTCCTGGGGTTACAGGAAACCAGAGGTGTCAGAGGCCTCCTACAATATGCAGTTACTTACAAGATTCTTTTGCCTCTAAGCCCAGGGAGTCCCAAAGGTCAGAGCAGATGTAGCCAGGCTGGTTGAGCATCCATGGGAATGAGGGTTTGGCCCCCTGCATCCCTCTGATGCCTCCCACCATGCCCACATGCTGATGTGCAGGCAGGATCCAGCCCATAGGAAACCCTGCTGTACACTTGTGGAATGTCTGTCACTCTGGGGTTGTGCGTTTTCAAGTTCCAGTATGTCCCAGCATCCGCAGGCTCCCCCATGAGTATAGTCAGAGATTCTCACCCTGTAGGACTGGACTGGGGCCTAGGAATGCTCCTTGCTCATGGCACAAAGCAGCTCAGATGTGCTCAGGTGTGAGTGGGCTTCAGGTCAGAATATGGGAAAGCAATCCTAGGAAAAAGCCCATTCTATAGGGGGACCAGGTGCCCCCGAGGGACAGAGGTCCTCTCCTGGTGGCACGGGGTAGAGGAGGGAGATTCTGATGCTGAGCTCCTCCAGGAGCTCAAAAATGGCAAGTGTTCCCAGTGATGAGGATTGGCGCTGGACGTCTGAGAACATCCAGGAGCCTGATAGGCTGTGAATGTGGGGGTCAATGTGCAACGAACCCCAGGCTGGTCTCTTCCTTTTCTCACTGCCATACCCCAGCACTGATGGAAGTGAGGAGCAGATCAGCTCAGAATGGAAATCCCTCAGTGGCACCAGGAGCCTGTCCAAGACACTGGTTCAGTGTGGTCCATGCTAGGTGCCAGCCCAGATCCTCCCCTCCCCAATCCTCCAGCCAGTTTCCCCTTCGAAATGCTCTTGGATAAGGAGGCTGGAGGCTGGGATGGTGAGTCTTTGGTGTCTTGGGTGGGCCCTAGAGTTCACAGTCAGGAGACAACCTCCTGTTACATCTTCCCAGGATTCCTAGAATGTTATACCCAGCAGCAGATTCCTTAGTACTAATAAGAGGATGAAAAGAGAGACCTAGGAGAAGTGTGGGGGCAGCTGGGGCAGGATTCAGAAACTTCTAGAAGGCCAGAGCACTTTCACAGCTTTGCTGGATGGATGCCTCCTTCCAACACAGTTGTGCCTTGAGGGCTTTGGAAAGAATGACAAATGGGTTCTCTTTCACATGCCAACTTTGATTGATTGGTAATGACTGCCTGAAGAGACTCAGTGGGATGAGTAAATGTGGTATTCAATTAGTAGAGTCTGCTGTGGGAGCAAAAAGAGAGGAGGAGGCATGTGTCAAATGTTTGCCATCCGGGGCACTTGGACTTTGGTGACCCTGATGTTTGTCACCACCCCTCAGACAGTGGGCAGCTTCGGGGAGGACCAGTCCTCCACTCCCCTTCCCATCCTCCTGGTTCAGCTGGCCTGGCCTACGCTGCTCCTGTCTACCTTACGCCCCTAGCCTGAGCAGCTAAGGCCTCCCAAGGATCCAGCCTTAGGGTGAGTCTAGATATGGAAGGACAGGAGGACAAAATTCCCAGGAAGCAGGTGGGTGGCGGGCTTGGGTTTGACCTCATCTCTACTTCCTGTGGCCAGTGTAGACACAGCTGAAAACAGCATTGTGCCAAGGCCTATCCCTCATGCCTGCCTCTGTGGAGATAGTCGTGGTCAGCCCTATTTGGAATGGCTTCACTAGTGTTCATTTAGCTTGAGTAGGCACAGAGATAGTTCAGGTACCCCTGCCTGAACACCCCATAACCGATACAACTACTTTCCACTGAAAGGAAGCTCTGGGGGGCGGGGGGAAGTGAGGGTCCTGGGGGCCTGTCCTGAGCTCCAAGTACCTCAGCGGCCTGGCCTGGTGGTGGTGACTATATCTGCTCACGACCTACCTGCCCCACATAGGTAAGACACAAGCCACAGCTCACAGGTGATCCAGGGCACAAAGTCAGCCTTCCCAGCTCTGAGGCCCTGTTCCCTCCAGGTTGTTTATCAGCCCACAGGCAAGGGGATTTATGTCTATACCAGAGTGCTCTCCCCACTACTAATGACCCCTCTGTTTTGCCAAGAACAAAGAGGCCTTCAGTGGTAAGTTATGACTCTATTGCCATCAATTTGTTCTCAGCCCCTCCTGGCCACACTGAGCCTGAGGAATGACAGGTTCTTTCCCATAGAGAACTTGGCCCAGATCCCTCTCTTCCCTCAGCCTGTGCTTGCCATCCCATACATCAGGAGCACCATCACCTCCAGGCCTGGATAGAAGGTGTTCTGGGGGCTCTTGTCCCAGCCTGAAGCCTTAAGTAGATATTCCCTGGCCTCATCCCTCTTCGGCCTGACACAGACAGTCCTACTAAGGAGCATCTCTCTCTACCCCATGCAGAACGCTGGACTTAGAGTTCAGGGTCATGGGTTTCAAGTCATCCTCAGCCATCTGCCAATGATATATTGCAAAAAGATGTTCGATGCCCTGCCACCCCAAAGATGTTTGGTGCCTGCCTGTGAAATGAGAGTGAGACGCCTAGGACTGTGGATGCACCTCAATGGGTAGAGTGCTTGCTTAGCATGCTGGGTAAGCTGGGTTCCATCCTTAGTGCCACATAAAGCCAGTTGTGGTGGTGTACCCCAGGGTACCAACACTCGGATGGCAGAGGCAGGAAAATCAGAAAAGTTTGAGGTCACCCTTGGCTACATACAAATTAGTGTGTTTGAGGTAGGCCTGGGCTACATGAGACCCTTATCTCAAAAAGCAGTGAATTAAGAGTGTGCATGTGGATGGGATGGTGCTGGAGAGTCTGAAGAATCATAAACATTAGTGAATTCATAAAGGATTAGTACCTGTCCAGGAAGCATCCTTGGGACTCTGGTTCATTTCTTCCTTGTCCGTCAGAGTACAATGTATGGGCCCAGGGCTGCTGCCCTTGGTGATTGCCCCCAAGCCATGCTGGCCCATACAGCAGCCCCCAAGGCGACTGAGTACTTGACCTGTAGCTGTTCTCAATTAAGAAGTGCTGTCCCTATGACGCACAGGGCTGGGGGTGTGGCTCAGAAACAGAGCACCAGCTTAGCATGTGTGAGGCTCTAGTTCTGTCGTAGCACTGCCAAGAAATATTAATTATAGTGTTTCCTATTGGTGATATGCTGAGATGGTAACATTTTGGATCTCTTGGGTTACATACAGCCTATTACCAAAATCAGTTTTCGGTTTTAGGATTTTAAACTTCATGTGTGCTCAGATTGTCATGGGAGACCCTGCTGTAGAGTGGGGCTTCCCTGGGCTTAGCTCCAGATGGTAACTGTGCCTGGCAGGGGCATTATGAGCCAAGCAAGCCAGCAATCAGTGGAGCATAGGTTCCACAGTAGGTACTCACTGTGGGAAGGACTTGCTCTGTGTTTGCTATGGGTAGCTGAGGACTCTCTGAGCTAGTGCTGATGTCCTGAGAGGGTGGGGACCAGGCACTCTCTTCATCTTAGGAACCTGCAGTTTGGCTAAGAAGATAAACCTATAGATGGGTGAAGCGCTGTGAAGAAATCCAGGGTAACTAAGGAGCTGTAAGCGGGGAGGAAGCTGGGCCAGTCTGGGCCTGAGATACACCTTTAGTGAGGTAGGGTTAGATGTTGGCATGACCTGGTTGCTCCCTGGGGGTGGGGGTGGGGGCTCAGACAGTCCTCTCTACTTTCCTTAGTAATGGGAAGTGAGGACATTCCATAGAGTGGTGCGCACCCAGTCATCAGGAACCAGAGCCTTTCCAAGGTCTGGCTATTGAGACCAGCCTGCATCATGGATCATGCACCGTGCATGGCAATTAGCAGGAAATGTGGTGGACTGAGACAGGAGAGTCAACTGTCACCTGCAGCGGCGAGTCACTGCGGCTGAGAGCAGAGCACAAGGAGGCTATGGGGAAACAAACTGCTGAGGGTGGCTGGGCCAGCTGTGTGGCACAGGCAGTGCCAGCTTTGGTTCCAAGACCACCACCTGAGGCCACTAGGGCCTCAGCAGAGTCAGGACAGGGCTGGGTGTGGTTTGGGTGAACTCAATATGGGCAAAGTGGAGTCAGTGGGTTGTGGAAGAACGGGCTGGAACAAGCAGATCAGCTGGAAGAATGTTATATTGTCCCACCGAGAGGTAACAGCAGTCCTAACCAGCTGCCACAGTGCAGGGACAGAAGAGAAAGAGGAAGGCAAGGAGGCCACCAGACTGAGTGACTGACAGCCAGGTGGTACAGGCGAGGGAGGAGGCTGGGAACTCCCAGCTCTATGCCTGATTTATTTTTCCCTTTCTTTTTTATTTGGGGCATGGAACATGGAACCCTGGACCTTGCACATGCTAAGTGCTCTACCTCTGAGATACACTCCTAGCCCCTGAACCTTGACCTTGGCCTGATATATGCCTTTAGAGCTCTGGACAGAGGAACCACAGAATTTAACTCCCAAATGTTACTTGCTCCCAAGAAGCTCCTTCTCCTGTCAGTCGGGTGACCTTCAGTGAGTCACTCCCTCACAGTTGCAGAAATCAAAGTAAAGGTCCCTGTGCTCACTGCAGCACTATTCACATAAGCCAAGATATGGAGACAATATGACAGTCATATGCCACATAATGGGGTCTTGGTCAGTAGTGGACTGTGTAGGTGGTCCTACAAGTTACATTGCCTGTGACATCTCAGCCAGCTTAGTCTGTGTAAGTGCACCACAGTGTTCATACTGTGACAAAAATCACCTAACATGTTTCTCACAATATGCCCCTGTCATTGAGAAATGTATTATTGTGTGTAGACACACATGCACACAGAAAAATAATATTCACTCTTAAAAAATAACTAGAGCTTGTCTTTTGTGATATCATGGGTGAACATAGAGGACATTGCGTGTGATCAGCCAGATCCAGATATGCTGCATGGTGTCACATGGTGTATGGTAAAAGAAAATAACTTAAGTAACAAAGAGAGAATATCTCCTGGGAAGATCCTGCTTAGAGGATACCAACTCAGTCCTGAGAGGAGTAAGTCCTGGAGACTGCCGATGGCAATTATAGTAAAACTAACATGGTGCATGCTGGGAACTCACTGAGGGGAGAGCTCAAACATCATCACACACTCTAAATGTTGCTAAACAAGGCAACAAATGTGGTCATCAGCATGTCTTTGAGACTTGCTGAAAATGCGTGTGTGTATCAGAGCATCCTGTTATACACCTTAACCATACACAGCTTTGGTTTGTCAGTCAAGCCTCTACAAAGCTGGGTATTACACAAAGTGACTGTCACTTGGTGAGTGGCTGCCATGGGTGGTACCTAGCTAGCCCTCACCCCATGTCAGCTGTTACCCTCCTCCACTGCCCAACAGACGCACTGCCAGCATGGCCACTGTTCCCCTCACAGCCAGGCCCCTGGGTGGGTAGGGATGCAGTTGAAGTGCTTCTTTCAATAGACTTCATGGACCACTCACTGGATTCTCTTCTGCCTTCCTCTGCTGTAAGGACCAGATTTCTATCCTCCTCTCAATCACTCACTATAGGGAGTCACTTTAGAAGAGGCTGCAGGGCAGTGACCCTCCTCCACATGGGGTCCTTGAGCTAACATAACCAGGGAACCTGCTAGACATGGAGATTCTCAGACCCCACCCCTGCCTACTGCTCCAGGCACTGCAGAGCTAAGGCCTGGCCTCCTGGACTTCTGAGTCTGGGTCCTTCCATCTCCATGGGCAGCACATCCATTGCTCACACATACTAGATGAGGTGGTCCTTGGAGCCTCTTCTCTGTAGCAACAGAGGCAAGTAGCCATCTAGTGTGTATGGATTTGGTTAACAAGGCCCTGCTGGAGCTTTCTAGAGCCAGCCTCACCCTCAGCCTGAGCATCTCCTCTGTCCTCTCTAGGAAGAGGACCAATCCCTTACAGCAGTCCACATCTCTTTTCCCATCTATCTCTGCCCACCCCACCCCCCGTCTTCCCCATAACAAAGACTAAGAGGAGATCCCTACTTACTGGGTGTCTGTGGCCTGGCTACAAGTTCTCCTTCCTAGTAGTCTATGAGAGAGAGGTTAATCCATTTCTAGACAAGGGAAACAAGGCTTATAGAGTGTGCCACCTTGGTTGGCCAAGGGTCATAGATGCTAAGAGGGCAGAGGAGGGATTTGAACCCCAATCTCTCGGATGCTCCAGACCACACCCAAGTTCTGTGATAACAGGGGTCCCCAGACCAGCAGCATCAGCATCACTGGGCGCTTGCTGGATAGAGATATAGAACTCTTCCTAAGCCCTGTTGAGTTAGAAGCTGGGGGAGGGAGCAGGTGATGCTGATACTGCCAGACTGGGTGCTACCACACTCTGAGAAACTTGGCTTAGGGAAGAGTTATGTTCTCCACAGGTGATGTCACCCCTGAGGGCTTGAGATTTCCTATTGAGAGGGTGAAAAGTAACTAACTCTTCCTATGTGCGAAGCTCAGATGATATGTCTACAGTATTAAAGTTGCACATTGTGGAAGTAATTAGGAAGAGAAAAGTCTCTGGGGACTCATGGGGTGGAGCAGAGCGGGTGCAGAATGATGAAAAGAAAGTTAAGAAGGTACTGGTGGCACTAGAGAGACGGCTCAGTGGCTAAGAACACTGGCTGCTCTTGCAAAGGATCCAGGTTTGATTCCCAACACCCACATGGCAGCTAACAACCATCCGTAACTCCAGTTCCAGGGGAATCCAACACCTTCTTCTCACCTCCATGGGTATTGCATGACATGGGTGCACTTACATGCAGGCAATACACTCATACACATAAAACAAAGCTAATAAATAAAAAGAAAGTACTGGTCTAGAATAAAGAACAAGTGAGAAGTAGATCCCAGTTCCTCATCCCACCTTCAAAGGCAACAGCCTCATATGAAAGGTCACATGGGGCATGCCAGTCATAATATTAGAGGACAAAGGGGTCCCAGATTCCTTTCTGGATTTGCTACCAGATGAAAAGATTTTTTTTGAAAATATGTTGAGTGTTTAGGAGCAAAAGCTGCACACATGTGCACGTGTGTATGTGTGTCTGCATGTATATGGGAAATAATCATTTATAGTTACACTTACATGAATATACACACATATGCAACAGCAACAGAATTGAGCCCCTGGCCACAGCCTGCTGGGGCAGCTACCATGGGAGGCCATCCAGCGATGTACATCAAAGCCCTTGTGATTAACTGCTGGACATTTTTCTCCCTCCAGAAAAAGAAAGCTCAGGAGATGTAGAATTGCTTCGGAGATTTGAATGGCACCCAGCCACTGGCTTGAGATAGCACAGTGGGGGTCTGGAGGCCCCAGAACTTCAGGCCTAGCATGTGATTTGGTACTGAGAGATTGGCCAGGGAAACCTCAGAACAGATCAGAGGGGGTGGCAAGGCCATTGGTTGAGGGCATGAAGGAAAAAGAGTTGGGTTCCTGGGTATGACTGGGGGATGAGACCAGGGGCTCACAGGAAGGTTGGTTATATGGGCGTTCTGCATGCATCAGAACAGGAAGACCTGACATAAAGATAGCCCACTAACATGCCATCAGGGTCACCTCTCCAAAGGGAGGCTGGGGGCAGGGAGCACTGTAGAGATAAACAGAAGGGGCTTGAGCAGACTCTGGTGGCAATCCAAAAATAGAAGGGACAGGTAAAGGAGGGGACAAAGTAAGCTTCTAGCCTCTGAGCTAGGTATCCAAGTCCTGGTGGAGGCCTAGGCAGAAATGGACATATTTGTAAGGTAAGCAGATCTGTGAATCGACACCTGCGAATGCCACTCTAGACCCAGATCAGTACATGCACCAAAGCATCCCATCCCTCACCCAGGCAGACATCACCAGCTGAGCCCAGTGCACAGATGGGCCTCTGAGCCTTTCTTAGCCAACCCTCTGCCAGTTGCTATCCATTGACAAGAACTGGATCTCTCTAGCTACAGCTGCAGTAAACGTACTGTCCAAGGTTTAGCCTGCTGACATCCCCTGACCTGGAACTCAGCCTCTGCAGTAAGAAGGCTGATTGAATTAAATAAACACTGTTTTTCAGTCCTCTGCCTCTACCATACCCAAGCAATGTCAGCGTATACTCTCCACTCTGCTCCTCTCAATGAACCCCAAAAGGGCCCTCCTCCTCCCCTTCCCCTCTCCAGGACCCCCTTCCTGCCAGCAGCTCCGCCTTGTGATGCTGTCTTTACTGCCACCCGGAGAGGCAGGGTCCCTCCTCTCTCACAGGACGTAGGAGCCCTGGTCAGGAACTGCAGCCTGCCATTTGCTTCCTTCCCATCAATCACACAAGTTGGGAGACTTTTAAGAGGCTCCATGGTGACACAGTCTGAGATTACCCTTTCTGCATCCTGTCTACCCTATACCTCCCATCAAGGGCAGGAATGCCCCTTACTTGTAGCACAGTGGTCTCCCAAGTACCCACCCGTTGAAATATTCTTAGGCCTTCCCTTACTGCTTTCCTGTAAGTTCACTTGCCCAGTGAGGTTGGAATGGAGCCGTGGACCCTTTAATTTGCCAGTTCAAGGCCAGAGCCACTTCCCTCCTGGCCCAGTCCTGGCAAAAGTGGCCATGGCATTGGGGGGGGGGGTTCAAGTTCAGGGTTGGCTGTTGCTTGGGATGGGACAGTCTGGTGTAGTTTCCACCACCCATAACAGTTCAGTTTATCTCCTTTGGCCCCTCTTGCTTTGTAATTTTTGGAAGGACTTCCAAGTTCTTAAGTTTGGGGGATTATAAAATTAGCCATCACGTCATTTGTGATCTTGTTCTCTCTCTTCACTTGATATACGTTAGCTCTTCAGAATTAATTTAAACAAAGTCCTGGATTCACCCTCAATGCTGGTTCGTGTGTGGCTGTTTTATTTCACTCTCAACTTTGACAACATGTGGACACCGGGAACCCCCGGCCCCTTCAGAACTGGACCACTGCTTGCACATCACACCTGCCTCTGTGACCCACTGCCACCCCATCTGCTCCCTCCCAGCCCCCAGAGCCACTCATTTCAATCTTTACTTCCTAGTTCCCTGGCTTTGGCAAATTATCCCATGCATGTATATCATATTATTTGGACTTAGTTGTCTCTGAACTTTTAAAGTATCATGTTTTGGGGACACAGTCTCATGGACTATTTTCCACTTACTCTCTGGGAGCCCCCCATCTTGTCTGGTATTGGTTATCAGTTGCTCATCTTCAGTAGAGCATATTATTCCACCTTATGAAAACTTCTGATTTTTGCTGTTACACACCACTCTGCCTTGACCATATTGTCTGCCTTTCTCTGCATGTGAGGGACACTTTGCTTTGGCCATGACATCATCTCTAACCCTCCCCATAGCCCCAGAACATGGCTGGCTAGAGCCCTTCTATAGAAGAGGAAATTAAGACGCACAGAGCACATGAAACCCACTTAGGCACATGCATGGTGGTTCAGGAGTCAAACCCAAAGCTCTGTGTTTCCAAAACCCAAATTCTCTCTGCCCTAGATACTAAGTGACTCACGTCAGCCTGTGGTCTGTATACAGGACTGGATATTAGGACTGAATATTTGGCCATTTGTTCTGTTAACCAGTACATATTAACTAAGCAGCTACTGAATGCCAGCCTCCATGCTAAGCTCTGGGGACCAACTGGGAATGAAGAGTCAGTGCCATCATCCACATAGACTTACCATCTAGCAAAGGAGAGGAACAGTAGACATCAGCAAGGGGAGTGTGGCTCAGCTGGGTGAGGAGGAGGTAACAGTGCACAGGAAGGCTCCAGCCTCCTCCTCCCAGGCTATGGGCACCCAGCAGAGCCTTGCCACACCCCCCTCAGAAAAGGTCCTTATCCCTGGGGAGCTTTGAACTTCAGATGAGCCCTGCTAAGCGCTCCAGCTCCCAGCTCCCCTTTTTCAGGCGCCTTGGATGGCTGCTCAGCGTTCAAAGCAGCCCCCAGCTGGGGCTAATCTGAAATAAAAGTTTTTATTTATCTAACTTGATACCTGGTGCAAGGTTAAATCATACAAGAGAAAAAGCAATAAAAGAGAAAGATTAAGCGTAAGGCTCCTGCTTAGGCCTGCCCTTTTGCAGTATGGTTACAAAGATATTAAGCCCAAAGTCACCCACAGCCCCACACTGCCTTTTCTAGCTCTCTGGGCTTGGTTTAGCTAAAGCAGGGAGAGGGAAGAGGGTGGGGGACACAGGAGGGGACCCTCTGGGGTGCCCTGCAGAGAGGGTAAGCCACCAGATGGAGTTCCAGTCGCTCAGCCCATCACACGCTTCCCACCCAGCTTGGCTGATTCATGACTTCCCTAGGGAGCTAAAGCGTTGACATCTGCACCTATGTGCCTGCCAGCGCATTTGTGTCATCAGTATTTATTATGAGCCCACTGGGGGGCCAGGCCTCTGGGAGGGAGGAAGTAGGACTCCCTTAGCCACGAACTCACAGCCAGCCTGCACTCAAACACTCTGTGACCTTGAGCAGGTACCCCTCCTGTCTGTGCCTCAGTCTCCTTACCTGTGAAATGACTATGTCAGCAGGGTCATTGCTGGGGTGAAGGTCCCAAAGCAGCATAGTGTGTGTCTCATGTGTAGTAGGCACTCAAAAAATGGTATCTATCATTAGCTTCAAAAAAGTGCCAGTCTAGTTCATAAAGAATATCTACAAAAAATGGTTCCTAGGGCTGGGGATGCGGCTCAGTTGGTAGGGTGCTTGCCTGGCACAGGTAAAGCCCTGAGTTCCATCCCCAGCACCATACAAACCAAGCATGGTGGTGCACACTGGTGATCCCTGTTGATGTCCTCCACCCTGGGAGGTGGAAGCGTGAAGGTCAAAAGTTCATGGTTAACCGCAGCTACATAGTAAGTTCAAGGCCAGAGATGTGAGACCTTGTCAGAGAGGGAAAGTGGGAGGGAGGGAGAAGAGGAGGAGGAGGAGAGGAAGAAGAGGAGGAAGGGAACAACGCAGTGATGGGAGGGAAGGGAAAAGGGAACAGTTCCTGGGTTCCTCACAATACAGGCTTCATGGTCCAGTCCTTCCTTTCCTGCCTGTATAACCTGGCCTCTGCTCTCTGAATCCTTACCTAGCATTTCAGAGGTAATCTGTGGTTGGATAGGTGGGTTCAGTGGCTTTTATGCCCCTAACAGATATCCCCTGCACACAGCCACTTAAAGAGGGTGACTCACTGCCCCTACTACCAGAACCCTCTTAGCCACTTCACTGGCCTTGCACCCCTGGCCTCCCCATGACTCTGGCGCCATGGTGGATCATGAGCAGAAATACAAGTGGCTTCCCCATACCCCTCACTTGGAGTCAGGCCCCACAGAACCTTGGCTTGGACCCCTATGTGCTGTCACCCTCATGTAAAAAGCACCTGTAGCTCCAGCCTGCAGTACCCGCCCTTCCCTGTATAGAGCCAAGTAGGGCCACAAGATGCCTACACCACTCTCCCTACACCATCTTTCCTTCAGCCCTAGCTGAAAGCCCATCTACCAGTCCACCAGACACGCCCAGGGCAGACCCAGGGAGGACGCACCCCTACCACACAGGGAACTTGTCATGGGAATCTGGAGTGAGGTATCTGTAAGTAGTTCTGGAGGTCAGCAAAAGCAGTCCTTCCAGGATATTCCCCAGGATAGAGAGATGTAGAGGAAAGAAGCCCTCAATTAGAGGGCTTCATTGTTCTTCATTGCTGTGACAAAATACTCTGACCATTACCAACTTGGGAAGGAAAGGGTTTATTTATCTTACATCTCCCAGGTCACAGTTCATCCGGGAGCCCAAGGTAGGAACTCAGGGCAGGAACCTGGAGGCAGGAGCTGGACCACAGGCCATGGAGGAATGCTGCTTACTGACTTGCCCCCGCCCCCAGGCCCTGCTCAGCCTGCTTTCTTATGCAACACAGGCCCACCTGCCCAGGGGTGGCACCACCCACAGTGGGCTGGGCCCTCCCACATCACTCGTCAAGAAGATGCCCCTCAGACATGGCCACAAGGCCAGTCCAATAGAGGCAATTCCCCAATTGAGGCTCCCTCAACCCAGGTGTGTCAAGTTGACACTAAAGCTATCCAGCACAGAGGGGTAGGGTGTGAACCGCATTTGGGGTTAGGGTGCTGACATCCTCTTAAGGACCAGGCCTCACATTAGGAGAGTGTTGCCTACAAACCAAGGAGTCTGTCAGGAGAACAATGGCTAACACTTCTTAGGCACTTTGAGAACCAGCCAAAGCAATTTACCTGCCAGCAGCAGCAGGAGGAAGAAGAAGAAGAGGAAAAGGAGGGGGAGGGGGGAGGAGGGGGAGGAGGAGGAATATCCTGAGATCCCATGAAACCCTGCTGTGATTGTCCTTCCCATTTTACAGGCAGGGTCACTGAGGCTGGGTTGCACAAGGTCACAGGACTCAGGGCGGAACAGGCTTTGAACCTAGCAGGCATGCTCAGAAGCCTGTCCCCAGTTCCCTGCCCTGCATAGTTGTTGCAGTACCCCTCACCTTCCTACCCCCTCTCTACCTCTAAACTCCCCTTTCCCTTGTGGGAATCTGAGCTCCACCCCTAGGCTGGGCTAGGCTTGGCTTCTTGTCTGGCCCCACTGTACCCCTCTGCCTCCCTCACTGTCAAGTGCTCTGCCCAAGGCAGTTAACTAGCTGCTCCCCATTCAAATATTTGACCAATATCTCGGGACAGAGATTCCCAGGCTGATTCCAGACACTGATTGAAGTGAGCAAACACGGGCACAGAATGAATTTCTCCCCTGAGCATCCATGCTCTGCCAGCTGCAGTCCTCCCTGGCCCCCTGAAGGGGCTGCTTTTTTCACAGAGATGGGTGGGATATGCCACTGCTCTAGTTCAGCTTCCACTGTGAGGACATGACAAAGCCATACTCCAAAGGACCAGACCAGACCCAGCGATACACCCTGAAACCCAAAAACCCAGGCTGGAGGACTCTTCACAACAGTGAAGCACGCCAAGGTTGTTTTAAAGGGACTTGTGACTTGCCCCCCAACAATGATGTGGTTCTTAAAAGGCAGAAGAGCCATTTAGTTGAGATTCACAGGAACACCTCACCAATGAGGGTTTGAAGTCTTTCTGTCCCTTTAGAAGTCTGCAAGGACAGGAAAATCACCTGGGGGTGACTGTGATATTTAGAAGCCTCCGTGAGCCATGGAAGAAACTGGAGCATCTGCCGGGAGGTGATCTTAGACAAATCACTCCTTTGCCCACATGGCATCTACAGTGGCCAGTGTCATCAGAAGTCATCCCCAAGACAGGAGGAGGCCAAGACAGGGGAGGGCCCTGGGGGAGGACCCTGGCGGCACCCCAGTGCCTTCTCCCCAGCTGTGACATCCATACTCTCCAGTGATCACCAGTGGCATGGCTCAAGTTCACATAGGGTATGAAATGGCATTGAGGCGTATGGTGAGCTGGTTATTCTCTTCTTGATTTCCTTCAGTTTATATTTCTGTTGGTTCCACTCAGGACAAGGTTCGGTTGGGTGCTCATGTCTATAACTTCTCTCAACCTCTGCTCACATCTCTTTGGAGCAAAGAGAGCAGGCTGGGCCTGAGGAGATGACTCTGCACCTAGCCACAGAGGCAGACCATGGGGCTGTTGCCCTTCTTCACCTCTGGTTGGGCTGACAGACTGGCTCTGTTAGTGGCACTCTTATACAGTCCCCTTTACTGTGAGTATTAAAGGGATAAGTCAGGATAAAGAAAAATATTGCAGGTTGCAGACAGACAGGGCCAAGGCTGGAGGACAACACTCAAAACATTGGGGCGTAAGAAACCCCCATGTGTGGACTGAAGAGATGGTTCAGTAGTTAAGAGCTCTGGCTGCTCTTCCAGAGGACCCAGGTTCAGTTCTCAGCACCCACATGGCAGCTAACTACTGTCCTAAATTCAATTCTAAGGGATCCATTGGCTCTCTTCTGACTTCCGTGGGCATTGCACGACATGGGTACACTTACATACAAGCAGGTAATATACTCATATAGATAAAATAGCAAAATATTTAAATTTTTTTGATTACCATACAAGGAAGTGGGTTGCACTCTGACATTTTCATATACGTACAACATGTATATATGATATATATGCATTGTGTATGTATATTTTGTTCTTACCCACCCCCACTGTCCTCCCCACTTCCCTTCTCCCTCTTTCTGGTCCCCTTCCTCCTCCAAATAGTTCCCTATTCTGCTTTCATGTCACATGGGGTTCATCACCCTTTCTTGTTCCTCCTTCTCCCCTACTTTAGACCTTGCCCTCCCTTTCTAGGACCCCTTTCTGTGTGTGTGTGTGTGTGTGTGTGTGTGTGTGTGTGTGTATTTAGAACTAGTTTCTACATATTTGTCTTTCTGAGTATGGCTTATTCCACGTACCATAATGATCTCTAGTTCCGTCCATTTTCCTGCAAATGTCATGACTTCATTCTTCACAGCTGACTAAAGTTCCATTGTGCATGTGTACCATGGTCTCTTTATCCATTCAGCTGTCGATGGGCATCTAGGCTGGTTCCATTTCTTAGCTGTTGTGAACAGTGCAGCAGTAGACATGGATGTGCCAGTATCTCTGTGGTATTGCTGACTTACGGAGCCCTTCAGGTGGATACCCGGGAGTAGTACAGCTGGGTCATATGGTAGATCTATTTTTAGTTTTCTGAGGAACTTCCATACTGATTTCCATAGTGGACTATACCTGTTTATAATCCTATCAGCAGGGAATAAGTGTTCCCCTTTCCACACATCCTCTCCACCATTTGTTACTATTTTTTTCAATGATGGTCATTCTGCCTGAACCCTCAGTGTAGTTTTGATTGGCATTTGCTGAAGGCTAAGGATGTTGTCTGTTTTTTCATTTGTCTGTTACTTACCTGTACTTTGTCTTTGAGTGCCATCTCTTTATTTTATCTGCCCATATTTTAATGGGAGGCCTTTGGCTTGGGTATTTAGTTTTTTGAGTTCTTTTTACAGTGTAGATGTTAATAAACAGCCACAGAGACATCTTCCCACAGCTCTGAAGAAGAAGGGGCTGAGATGAGTCTCACTGGCTGAGATCCAGGTGCTGGCGGGTGTTTCCCTCTGGGGGTACAAGGCACATCCCCTCCTTGGCCCTCCCAGCTAGTAGCTGCTGCCTGTTGCTGGCTGTGGCTATATCAGTCCAACCCCTCTTGACCAACCACACAGCCATCTCTTCTGAGGTTATAGGTCCTTCTACTCCATCTTAGAAGGCCCTCTGGACCCCTGTGATCATACGTAGAGCCCACAGTAATCTCCCACCTTGATGTTTTTCAATGACCCACCTCTACCAGGTTTCCTTGGCCATGTCCCATGAAACTCTGCAGTTTCAGGATTTGTACCAGGGTGGATTTGGTGTTACTCATCCTGCCTCAGCATCTCTACCCTCAGCTTTTCCCCTCTTGTCTCTCACTGGCTCCCTCATGGTCTTCTTGTCCACAATGGTTCCAGGCCTCTTCTGCACGGTGGCAGTCAGCCATCTCTGCATTCTAGGAAAGCTCAGCACCATAAACAGCACCCACGAGCTATAGAGGTCTGGTAGCTTAAGATGCCTAGGCAGATGGCATAGAAGATGGGAGCCTCCAAACACACCTAGGTCTTTGTTTTGTTATTTTGTTTGTTATCGGGGATGGTATTTTGAGACAGAGTCTCCCTATGTAGTCTAAGCCAGCCTTGAACTCATGTCCATCCTCTTGCCTCAGCCTTCCCAGTATTGAGATTATGGGTGTGTGCTACCATGCCCAGCCCATATAGGACATCTTTAAAGATAGATGGATGGGCCAGCAAGACAGAGTAGAGCTTGTAGAAGCAGACTCAGGAATAAATGCGGGAACTTGATATATGATACAGCTGGTGCACAAATCAGCAGGGAAAGGGTGACTTGTTTAGTTGCTGGTGGTGGGAAAACTAGTTCCCCAACTGGAAAAAATAAAGCCAGATCCCCAGCTTGCACCATATACTAGGGTGGACTCTGGATGGATTAGAGACCTCAGCATGAAAGAAAAAATACAAGACTCATAAAAGAAAACATGAGGGTATATCTTCGTGACCTTGCAATAGAAAAGGACTTGGCACTCAAACACTACAGGCCCCAGAAGAAAAATGGGTGGCCATCTAAGGCCATCAACTCTGTAGGAATGTATGAGCAAAGTCAGCAGCAGGTGATGTATGGAGAGACGATTTCTACAGCAATTAAAACCAACAGGGGCCTTGCGGGTGTAATATATGATGAATTCCTGGAAACCAACAAAGCAGAACTGGGGAATCCAGTATAAAAACAGGCAAAGGGTATTCCTGGGATGGGAATCCCCCATGACTCGTGAACAACTAGAAAGAAAATGAAGCTACTAGAAATTAGTGAAATACAAATCGCGGCTCCAAAGGCTGACCTCTTCTCATTCTGCATTGACACCAGGGCCACTGTCTCCCTTTGTGGGTTTTGCATGGCCTACAGACCAAGAGTGGGCTTGAAAGCTAGGAGTGTGTCTGCATTGTCTGTAGGTCATTAATGCTCTGGGAAGAATTCAGTTAAGCAAAATGGTCCCCCTGCCCCCTAAATTCCATTCCTTTCCTCAGAGGCTTTCAAGAAGAAATTCTGCTCAATTATTACTATATTTCACAGTCATTAAATATTTTTGTAGAAATTGGCTTTCTTTCATGTTAAAGAGGAGCTAACACAATAATATCCTCAGTTTTGCCTCTTGGTCTATAAAGTCTACGGCATTTCCTGTGGCATTTTACAGAGAAGGCTTTTCCGAATCGTTCCGAATTGGTGAGAAGTCACATGCTATTAGGTCGACTCACACAAAATCACCACTTGTGTAAGTCAGAAATGGTTGAATGCCAGCTCTTTGCTATGGTTTAACTTAATAGACGTACCTACAGTAAAATAGATAAATATGTAAACCCAGTGTTGAGTCATAAAAGAAAGGGGTAGTTCCATTTCCGTAAGATAGAAAGGGAGAAAAGAGACAGAAAAGATGGCGTTTGAGGAGAAAGCATGCACACTCAGAGGCCATGTGTCACAAGGTGCTGGGGCAGGAACTTTTAAAGACAGGAGCAGGTGGAATGGGCAGAAAGGAAAACTCTCCTGTAATGACTTTTCCAAGTATTTGTTGGGGGATCACCGTGCACCCAGGCAGCGTCAGGCAGTTCCCAGAGGTTCATTCTTTAACCTCCCTAGCGACTTGAGGAAGAAGATGCTGTCATTGTGCCCTCTTTATAGATGGGAAAACGAGCTAAGAGTGATCAGGTAACTTGCCCAAGGCCACACAGGTGGAATTTGATTGTGGGGTAGTGAGGGGCTGGGTCCATAACCCAGCAGTTATAGCACTTGTTGTGTAAGCATGAGGAGCCTCAGAACCCACATAAGTGTCGGGTGGCGTAGTGGTTTGCCTATAATTCCAGACTCAAAAGGTGGGGGACAGGGCATCCCCAGAGCAAGCTGGTCAGGGAGATGAGCCATTTTGGTGAGATCTTCCCTCAATGAACAAGATGGAAGAACAATCAAGGGTGATTCTGGAAATCAACCTCAGGCTTCCACATGCAACAAAATTGGATAAAGAAAATAATTAAATGTGTGTGGGGCAGTAAAGGGGGTATAGTTGAAGGGGCAAAGTCACACTCCCTCTTCTCCACCCATGTCCAAGGCATGTGGAAGACCCCTGGAGGTTTTTTTTTTTTAATCATCCCACATCACCATGATCCGGAGGCCTGGCCTTGTCCCTCATGAGCACAGAATCCAAAGGATCAGGATCTATGGATACTGCCTCTGCCTTAACTCCCACTTGGAGCAGTGGGCGTGTCACTCACAGGCCAAGTGACTGACTAAACCCTCCAAGCAATGGCTCTGGCATTAAAACACTGTGGTGTAACCACTAAGTAAGGACTTTGGATCAAACAGGTCCAAGTTCAAATCCTGGCTCAAAAGATTTGAAGTTGTCTACCCCTGAACCAACACTGTGAGGGGCCTTTCCCCCTATACTAGGAGACATGGAAGCCTGAGGGCTCTGTCAGCCTGGTGGTCCCCTGCTCCTGTATCCAGAGCCTCCTGTCACCTGAGCCTTCCTGTCACCCTCAGCCACTTCCATGCCAGAGGGACCGTGAAGTACTTAGCTTTCCCTTATTTCTTCAGGGAACCCGGAGGCCACATGACCCTATGACTCAGAACTGCTAATTGGGCTTGGCCGATGTAGTGCTAGCTCTGAGTGGGCCTCTGAAATGAGTGCTGATGTCCACTGGCACTATGGAGAGGGGGTGCCCCTGCCTGACTCAGCTCACACACAGTGTGGACTCAGTGTGGAAGAAGCACCCCACTTCTTTCTCAGCCGTAATTAGCTCAGGACTCCCACACAGGAGTCATAAAGACCCTTTTTGCGGGTATCATCTTTTTAAAATTCTGTTTTTCTGTGTGTGTATGTGTACGATACGTGTGGGAGTGCACACATGCCATAGCACATGTGTAGAGGTCAAAGTCAGTTCTCTCCACTATAATGTATGTTTAGTGGATCAAGCTCAGGTCGTCAGGCTCATATACATATGCCTTTACACCCACCGAGCCATCTCACTAGCCTTCCATCTTGTTCTGATGAGCACAATGTTGACACATTCCACAGATAAGGAGACTGAGGTCAGAGAGGTTGTGCGACACGTAGGGTCCTGCTATGCCCAAACAAGCTGGCACCACAACTCAACAAGTAGGTCTGTGTGGATCTCAAGCCCCCGTGGTTCCTTCGATCTCATCAGAGTGTCAGACAGCCCTGCCTGTGTAGGTCTTGTCTGTGCTATTCCCATTTTACAGATGGATAACTGGGGCCTAGATAGCTAGAAATAAAACCTTAATGTCAAATGTTTGATGAAGTGGCAGGTACTCTGCTGGCTTCCGTACAGTCTCAATTCTGTCTGCATCGAGAGTCAGCGTGGTGGAAGGGTCACCAGGGTAGGATCAAGGCTGGGGTTGCCCTGGATTGACACAACAAGCATATAGGAGGCCTAGCTAGATGCCAAGTAGAAAGTACTGGGAGCTAGGCTGTCTGGCTCTGCTGGGCAGGCAGGAGCCATGTAGGGTTCAAAAGGAGGGGAGGAGGGAAGACAGGCTTGCCCTGCCCACCCCAGCCCGCTCCCAGCCCTAGCCCTGCCTCTGAACTACCCAGAACTTCCTCCCTCCCAGGTTGGGGACATGTGGTCGCTGAGGTCAGGTCTTTGTTTGAAGGACAGATAATTAATTCCACAAAGTAATCCCAGCACACTCTGGCAGATTTATGGAGATCGCCTCAGTCCTAGGAACATGGTTGGATCATCTTTCATCTCCCCACAAAGCGAGTGACTTGCTAGAGCACGGGCCCTGGACATGGAGAGTTCATTTAGGGGAGTCCTCCTGTCCGCTGGGGAGATTGATTGCCAGGCTAGTAGAGGCCTGGGTGGGAGGAGGGAGGAACAGGCTTGTGGCTTCTTTTCTCCTCTGGTCCTTCTCCATCTCCCTCCCAATACTACCACAGTCACCCAGCTAGCATCCCATCCAGCTCTCCCAAGTCACAGGCAGGAGAGCAGGGCCAAGGAGTAGCCTGCTTCCCAGCTGGACACTTTGTTATTTTTCCCCTCTCCACTGCCCACCTGCTCCATAGGTGAAGCTCCCAGAGCCCCATGCAGTCCTCAGGTAGATGGGAGAGGTTGCCAGGGTTGCCAGCTGGCCCTCTAAACCCAAGGAAGGGAGGACACAGCCCTGGGGACCAGGACAATTGCCTCTGGTTTGTGGACTCTGCCACTAGCTTGCTGAGCGCTTGGGGGGGTACTGTGGTCATCCTTTGTAACACCACAGACTCGTGTGTGTGTGTGTGTGTGTGTGTGTGTGTGTTTGCTGGGGATTGAACCCAGGGCCCTGGGAATGCTAGGCAGGTATTCCACTGCTGAGCTACATCCCCCAGCCCTTGTTATTTTTGAGACAAAGTCTCACTGTATGGTCTAGAACTAGAGATCTCCCTATCTCAGCTGGGATTACAGGTATGTGCCACCATCCCCCACTTGTTGGCTGCTTTGCTATAGGGATTCATCAGGCACCCGATGAGCCAGCTGCTGAAGACATGGCTGTGAGCAAGCAGGCAAAGCTGTCATCTATGAACTGAGAGTCTAGAGAGGGAAACAAACGGGCAGATTGATAGGTGAGATAATTTGAGATAGCAACAACCCATGGGGAAATAAAATGGGGTGTGGTGGAGAATGGGGGAGCTGGGCTGCTTCATTGGAGCACTTAGAGTGGTCCTCTGTGACATGGTAACATTTGAATGATAGTAGAAAGAGCCAGCCATAGGAAACTATGGAAGGAAGGCGTTCCAAACAGAAGAAATAGCATGTGCAAAGGCCCTGAAAAACAGAACATACTTATGAATCATTGGAAAAAGAGGTCGAATAAGGCTGGGGACTGGTCACTTAGGGTCCTGCAGGCCAGGAGGACTTGAAATTTTATTCCATTGACACAAGGAAGATATGACAGAGGGGGATCTTAAAAGATTCCTGAAAGAACTGCTCAGTGGAAAACTGGCTAGACTAGGGTGCTGCAGGGAACACTGAGCGGTCCCACGGGTGGCCAGAAGAGACCATGCCCAGTGTCCCTCATGCCAACCTCAAGTTCCATCTGTCTGTATAGCTCTTCTAGCTGCTTCAGTGGCCCCTTTCCCCTCTTTGACACACCTCACTCTCAAGGGGCAGTGTGGCCTGGAGGTGGGGGTAGTAGGCAGCACCAAAGGGTGCTGTACCTCAGTGTGCAGAGTGAGCACAAGGGCAACAGGCATGCCAGCAGGCAGGCACCAGTGTAACCCTCCACAACTTGGCGGCCCTATCACCCAGGCCATGCATGGTAAATAGAGCTGACTCTTTCCTTTGGCCCTAAGCCAGCCCCTGGTAATTGAACCACAAGTCATCTTCCAACTTCCACAAACAGGGCTGCCACAGCTGGCACTGTCCTGACTGGGTGCTGTGTCCAGGCAGAAGTGTATGGAGGAGCTGTAGAGCCCAGCTGCCTCACCTACCTCCCTTGGCTGGTGTAACATGGGGTTGGACTCTGCCAAAGTTTCCTAGGCAAGCCAGGTGCAGACTGCCTCTTTTCTGTGGGCAGTAAGTCTAGGGCTTACAAAGCAACCCAAAGATGCCGTCTGTTCCCAGCAGTAGCCTTTGAGCCCCTTCCCCTCCAGGGGTGTCTATTCACAAAGCTTATAGTGGGGTGCTCTTGGGCCCCATGCTAAGGAGTTGTTCAGAGAACTGCCCTCCTGACAAGAAGCCAGGCTCTGTAGCCCACACCAAAAGAAGGAGGCAGGCTGGAGCCCCTGGCATTGGGAAGGACCCCAGGCCTTGAACTCTGTCCCCAGGCCCTTCTTTGTCGAGTGACCAGAGACTTTGGGAAGATTCTGGTTTTGGCTGGTGAGGCTCATCCCCCACCAAAAATAGAAGGACTGCTCACTGGACCAGTTTCTGCTGGCTCAGCAGAAGTTATCCACCAAGAGATGAACGAGCCAGGGGTGGGAGCATCTTGGGACACCCGTCCCTCCCTGTCTGGCTGGTCTCATTCATCAAGCATTCTCCAAACGTCTCTTTGGCCTGAGGCACTGGGCCAGGGGCTTGGGACATCATGTGACATCTAGATCCAAGGCAACCACAGGCAGGATGAGGGTCAGAGCTGCTAAGACCAAGTGCTGTCCCCTTATGCCATCTAGTCAAGCCCAGGGCCCCCTGCCCCATGCTCATCACAGCAGGCTGAACTCAGTGGGGAATGTAGAATATTAAATGCCCTGAGATGCCCTCCTATGCGCCACTGGTGACGTGCAGACAGTGCCAGGCTGACTTCCGATTCTTTTTCACTCTTCGGTTCTTTAAGCAATGAAATATGGCAAGTGTTGAAGATCTGCTTTGTTTGTGTGAGTCTGTGCTCCGAGGTCTTCTCTAGGAACTGAGAGGGAAGCTATGACACTCACATGGACCCTGCCATGAACAGGGACCCTATCTAAGGGCACAGGGAGGAGTCACCCACTCTGAGTGGTAGGGTGTTGTGACTGCTTGCATTTTGGTTTTGATACTTCATCTATAGTATCAAAGATGAGGGGTCAGTATGTAGCTCAGTTGGTAGAGTGCTTGCCTAGCATGCATGAAGCCCCAGGTTTGATCCCCAGTACCACATAAAATAGGTGTGGTTTTGCACACCTATAATCCCAGCACAAAAGAGGTAGAGGCACAAGGAGCACAAGAGTTCTTGGCTACATATTGAGTTTGGGACCAGCCCAGACTATATGAGACAATGTTTCAAAAATATAATAATAATGATGAACTGGAATTTGGTCTGATTACACCATTAAAAAATTCAGTGGTAACACACTGCCTTTGAGCCCCCGCCGTGCCTCCTCATGGTGCCGGGGGGTTAAGCTGCAGCGCCATAGCACATTGCTCGTGCATAACTGGGGCCGCCTGCCCATCACTGGTGGCCCTTTTAACCACCAGCTACAGGGGCACGGGCGGGTCCAGGGCAGGTAGTTTCCATGCCAGGCACCCAAGACTCGAGCGGCCTGGGGGTAGCCAATGCCTGCAAAAAAAAAATAATAATAAAATAAAATAAAATAAAATAATAAATAAATAAAATAATAAATAAATAAATAAATTTAGTGGTGGGGAACTTTAAAATAAGTAAGACTGGTAATCATGGACACTAACGCAGTAGGCTCATAGGGCTTCACTGTTCTTGCCTTTATATGTTTCCATTCTTGGAAGTTTCTATGAGAAAACATTTTTCTGTGTCGGGGGGGGGGTCCCCAAAATTTCCAGAGGACTCATCCCAAGTCTGGAAATCACACATGACTCACAGCCTGGCCAGACACTCAAACTTGAACTGCACTGAGACCTACCCACATCAGCCCAGCTCAGCTTCTGTTTTGCTGTGGGGCTCTGACCAAGTTACTTCCCACATCTGATCTGCAAAAAGTCTGGACACTAAATGCCCATCTGTTGCTACCTCTTACACATGTGGATGTAAGGTGCTCAGACACCCATCTAGAGTGGGGTTGTAGGAACAGCCCCTTATGTCTTCAGTCTGTTCAGCGAACTTCCCAGGCTGAAAGGGTCTAGACTTGCCCAAAGATTCTGTGGCCTGTTAAGTTGGAAAAACATTGACTCCTCGTGACCTTATAGAAACACCTGTCAGCTCACTCAAGGTTCTGACAAGTCCTGCAGTGAATGCACCTGCTCAGCATTCCCTAACCCTGACCCCAGGATTTTTACATGGCTGGCTTTACCTAAGCTTCCCAGTGTCTGAGTTCTGGGGAACCCCCAGCCTTCCTGATTTTAGACAGGGGCTCCTCCTGGAGGACAAATTCATCTTTTCTTGTTAGTATAAAGATTCTGACTCATCATTAGAAGAACCCAAGACCTTTGATGTTTATCCCATTGCTGGGTGGGTCTGGACGTCACTCAATGTGCTGTTTTTCCCTCCGTCATTCTGGGCCATAAGTGTTCCCTTTGATGTTATGCTGTGAGTCACTAACCAGATCCAGAACACACATGCATGTGCACTCAGGCACACACACACACACACACACACACACACACACACACACATCAGGAAATGGGACCTAGCCCAATCTGTGTTCCTTCTGGTTCAGATCTGAGAAGCAGCATCTCCTGGAGAAATAGGAGGAATGCGGCCTTTGCAGCAAAGGCTCTGGGTTCAAATCTCAGCTCTCCAGAAAAACATATGAAGCAGGAAGTTTCCTTCACCAATGATTAATCAACACAGTGTGTCATTTCCTTCCTTCTCCTAAGTAACTTAAAATAATGGTCAACATGTATTGGAAATTTCCTCTGTGCTGCATGCTGTGCTGAGCTGGCCAGCTGTATTACCCATTCTAATCCTCCCATTAGTCCCAGGAGATAAGAATTGGCCTTCCTCTTCAACATTCAAGGAAACTGAAGCCCATAGACAGTAGGTCACTGACCCACAGTCACAGAGCTAGTGAGGACTGATGTTGGGTTTTGAACCGTGGTCCCAGCTATCACAACATCAGCCCTTTTCAGAAGATTAGATCCTGCTGTGGCCATGTTGATCCTCTGACCCTCAGGTGCCTCACTCACCTGGCCAGGGTTTCCTGGTCCTAGTGGGGATGGGCAGCATGAAGACAGGCCCTGTGGGTTCTTGAGTGCTGGAACCCACCATGACAGGTTAGAACCAGAAGAGTCCTGGGGGCGGGGGGTGCTCCTGGTATACTTGAGATTATTGGGTGCCAGCATACTGGTCTTCTGATGAGGGGGGGAGGAAGAGGGTGGGTTTTTGAGAGAGAGAGAGAGAGAGAGAGAGAGAGAGAGAGAGAGAGAATTTACTGAATGACCCCTGCCACTGAAAAGCCCCTCTTTTACAATAGAGGAGGGTCCTGAGAGAAATCTAGTGACTTGCCCAGGGTCACCAGCTGTCCTCTGAGCCCCAGGCAGACCTCTTTTCCTCCCTTCAGGCCTCAAGCAGGGCCCAGGCTGAGGAGGCTCTGAAGCCCCTTAAAGCCCCTCAAGGTCAGCCTCTGGCCGCTGGTGGCCTCAGTCTATGAAGATAACTGTTTCTGAAGCTGGCTCCCTGAACCTCGTCCGACCACATCTATTTCTGGGCCACGGGGCCCTGACAGAGCACAATTTGATTCATAAATTACCCAGCTCAAGGTGTGTGGATGGATTCTCCTTCAGCAGATTTGAAAGTCATTTACTATAGAACTTGTAGCCATCCTGTGGGAGGCAAGGGCATATGGCCTAGGGGCCCAGCCCCCATCTCTTTCTTGCGGAAAAGGCTCAGTAAGACAGGTAGCCACTGCACTGTGCCAACTCTGACTTTCAGTCACCCAGGCAGTGGGCAACAGTGTGACACCCGCCCTATTTAGCAAGTTAGAAAACAGCACATCACTTGTGCAGAGCCAAGTGCCTAGGAAGGGTGGTGTTGAGATTTGAACTCTCGCCTCTGTATGCCAGAACTGGCTATGTATGGTCCTGAGAACAGCAGGGAATGGACTGAATGACAAGGCTCTGGGAAACAGGGTAGGAAGGAAAGGGAAGAGGCACATGTTTCCTAGTCCTATACACCTTAGAGTGCACCTCTAACTAGCATGGCAACCCCTGTGTCACAATCTAACAGCATCCAGTTCTGGCTGTTGCAAAGTTTCTCATGCCCAGGGTACCTGCTTGCCATCCTCCATGCATACCTGACTTGGGCTCAACATCTCACAGTATTCAAAGTGTGTTAGATATCTTGTCATTGAACCACCACCCACCTACTCTCAATGAAGAAACAGAAGCTCAAAGAGGCCCACAAGCCAGAAAACCTGACTTGAACCTCCAAGCTCACATCCAGTCCCTTAAAGTGCTTCAGCTGGTTTCATACTTGTGCCTATCCCTTCCTGGGGGATTAAGAGCATCTTCTGAATCAGGTAATGGGTATCCTGGGGGTGATACCCACCCCGCCTTTACCCATACACAAAGGATGTGGAAGGTGGTCTCTGGCACCCACATTCTCCTAGAAGCCCTTTCCCCAAGGCTGTCATCATGGTTTTCCCATGTCCCCATTACATACTCAGTGAGGCACTGGAGGACTGGGGACATGCCACTGGGGATGACAGACAGTGTGTCCCCTTCTAGGGCCTCCTCTCCTTGGGTATCTGTTGTCTGTCCCCTTTAATTTCCTAAGCGTCTCCCCTCCTCCTTCCTTCGCACTCCCCGTCTCCCTCTGGGACAAGGCCTTTCAGATCATCAAATAGCAAGTGCTGCTTATGCGAGGCCTGAGATGGCTTTATCTGAGCTGTAAATCTCCCTGAGGCCCAACCTGTCCTAGCACCGAGCTGCCAGAGTTATGTGGGCCTGCAGCTAGCTGAGCGCACAGCCTCTGGGGGGCCTGTCTCCCACCACAGCCCCAGGAGGAGCCCCAGCTGAGGGTGACAGGGGCATTCTGCACACCTGCACTGGGCCCAAAGGGAAAAGGGGACCAGTGAGTCCCTGCAGCTCCCACAACTTCCTCCTCCAAGTGAGGATTGTCCCACACAGGAAAACCTCGCCTTGGTAGCCCATGAGACTGTTTGGGCTCCAAGAGACCAGGTTTTAATCCCAGTGTGTCCATTGGTCACATGTCCTTGATGTGTTACATCACCTGAGTGAGCCTCAGTTTCCTTATCTGATAAACTGAGTGGTCATGCTAGTCTGATGGGGCACACTGACAATCTAGTCAGATGGATTGTGGGAACAAACACACAGAGCTCTTTGTCGTGAGTCAGCACATATGACGAAGAGACAAAATTGTGCCCCATGTAGCCTTGAGTCCCAGCTCTGCTCTTTGCCCACATGTGACTTCAGTAAGTCACCTGTTCACTCTGTACCACAAGCATGACAGTCATGATGATGGGGGCGTGTGACAATGCCACCCCATCTGGAGTATCTGTAAAATGTGGTTGACTGATACACATACAGTGCTTAGAACCTTGCCAGGCACACGTGGGCCAGTGACACACTCTGTCACTCATTAATGCCCCTTTTTCCCTCATGTCGCCGGTCCCTGTCATCTCTTGCAGGCCCTCCTACTTCCCGCCTGGGACACCACCCCACCCCAGCTAATCGAGGATTTCTTACTGCCCACTGTCATCAGATATGAGCCAGACCACATACCTAGTGTTCACAGCTGCTGCCTGCTGGTGTCGGCCTCTCTTGGCATCCTCCACCCTCCTAGCTCCCCTGGGAAGTACTGATACCCATCCCCCTTTGCTCCTGCTTGGCTCCCCAGGAGACATTTGGCTCTCTGCTATATTAACTCTGTCCCCAACCTGTTACAGGAGCTCCCTGTCCCCCAGGCCCAGCAGTGGCCCTTGGCAGGCCCAGTCCCACTTCCTCTGTGTGAATCCATCCTCTGGGAGCCATATAAAGGCAAAGGCCTTGCCTTCTCCCCTTCACCCTGGTGATGGAGCCCAGGCTAAGGCAGGACTACCCATGCCCTCAGTATCAAACTCAGAAACTGTGACCAGTATAGTAACAGAAGTCAATCTGCAAAGCCCCCCGGAGGCACACACCATCAAACAGGAGGGACTTTTCATTCAGCAGTGTAGTACACAGATTATTTAAAAATGTGCCTTTCTATAGTATAGAATTCAATGGCCTTGTTTACACTCAAGCTGTGAACCAGCAGCTGGGTTTAGTGGCCAAACTTTGGAGATTACTGTCAAAGAAACTCATATTGATTGACTTTCTTTTTTTAAGGCAAATGTCAATCATATAAGTCAAGAGGAAAAACATTAAAGTGACTCTGAATCTACAGTTCCCAAAAGGGGGAATTTTGTGGGCATCTGTCTTGGTGACTGTTACATCTGAGAAGGGTGCTGTCCAGGGGGTGGAGTTAGGGCTCCTGGGAGCATCCTACAAGCACAGGATAGTCCCCTCCACCTCAGGTTAGTGGTGCCCAGGCCCCGCCCAACACAGGCCCCCCAGAGATGAGGGGTGTTAATGTGTTAGAATTCTGTTCCTTTTCTACACATATATTCTTTAAACAGACATCTCACAGCACTATGTGTTGTGAGTCCCTTTTTCTTATGTCCTAGCCCCATCTTTTCAAGTCAGAAACTTCTTCAGCTTTGAGCAACTAACCAAATTTTATGTCATATTTAACCAATCCCCTCTCACTGGACACAGGTTGGTCTAGGTTTTTCTTACAGTGTCAAATATCTGGTGACTGTGTTTGTAAGTGTGTCTACGATCAGTCTCCTTGGATGTTCTCTTGATTGTACAGAGAAGAGGAGATTCTGATTTCAACCACAGTGCCTGGTGACATCACAGGGGTCCCCACTCAGGTGTCCTCTGAGGAGGTGGGCTGTATCTCTAAAACCCCAGTTCACAGGGAGCCAGACAGTATGGGTGAAGGAGCGCGGTTGACCCTCGCAGTCCTGACAGGCTAGGCTGGGCTTCCCTGGGCTGCTCCGGCTAAAACTTCTTTAGTGGAGCTGTTAGCGAATAAATGAATGTGGGGTGCATAGTCTCATCAGGGAAGTGAATATTGTTGGGTCACTGGAACTGCTGAAAGCAGTCCCCAGTGAGAGGCAAGGAAGACCTTGTGCCTACACAGTGGCTCAGGGCTGGCTCTCCCTGAGTGGTCAGAGCTAGCTGTAATTAGCAGATTTGGCTCAGCTTAAGCCACAGCAACATCAGGAGGGCATGAGGGTCCTGACAAAAGCGGCTGATTGAGACACGTGAGTCACCCTAGTGTCCTATGCGCTGCAGCCTCTTGCATTCGCCTCAGACATCCTTGCTACAGCCCATTCATTCATTTATTCATTCTAAAAGCATTTATTGAGCCAGGTATGATGATGCACACCTGTAATCCCAGCTTACAGGAGGCTGTGGAAGAGGACTACAAGTTCAAATCCAGTAAGGGCTACACACTGAGACTGAGGTGAAAAAACTCACAAAGAGAAGAAAAAAGAGATTCATAAAGAAGCACTTTGAAAGCAGTAAGAGGAGGACGGAATAGTGATGGGGCAAGGACGTGAAGTGGGGGAGGGGGCTTCACTATGAAGTGGCATTTGAGCTGGGGCCTAACTGTAGATAAGCTACCTCCCCCAAGACCCACAAGGATCCAATTCCAGATGACTTCTGGGAAGGCTCTGGGAAGGGGATGCGTCTACTTCCACCCAGGCCCTGTGGGAGGGACGGCAAGATCTCTGCTGGTCCCCTCTCAGGCTCACAGCCAGGGTAACCCACACCGCTGGTTGCCATATGTTAGTCACGGAGTTGTTAAATGCTGCCCAGCCCAGGTGCCACACAGGACACGGGCCCCTTTTGTCAGCAGGCAGCTGAATATCAATTTTTAATTCATAAGCTATCTTGCCCAAAGCTCATGTCTCAGGTGGACCTGCAGTTTTCATTATATAGTGATAACATTCTATAGCAGCCAGAACGCTAGGGCTCCAGTGGGCAGCAAGGAGCCTGCAGGCCAGGCAGCCTAGGAACCAAGGACCATGGCCGCCACATGACTGCTTAGTGACTGAACCTGACAGGGCAGAACAGAGAGTCCCCCTGAGAGCCTAGAATAAAACCAGGCCTCTTTGGCCTGATGGGAGCAATTTAGTTCCTTGACCCACCCCTTACTACCCAGATAAATTAGTGACTATCACTTTCCTTTCTCTGTGCCTTAGTTTCCACATCTGTAAAATGGAGACAGGCATACTTAATTCCAAGGGCTACTAAGCAGGTACTGGGAAAGGAGTACACATAACACACTCTGCACGAAGTAAGAACTGGGCAGGAAGTGGTCATGGTGGACAGAGTCCCATATAGCCCTGTTGAGGTGGGCTCTTACTGGAACTCGCCAGGGCTGCTCTCCCTGACGCTATGTGCCAGGTACCACATTAGGTACTGTCCCGAATGGTCACACTTGGTGCTCACACATGCTTAGGAGAGTTATCAGAGAACAGCTATCCATTGGCACCTTGGTCTTTTCTTCATCCTATAGGTGAATGTTCAGCAGGTGAGTTCCACCTTACTGTCCATGAGACAGATAGGGGCACAGAAGATTGAGGGAGGAGAGAGTAGGTCCCTGCTCTGCTCAGTTCCCTGGGGAAATGCTTCCTGCCAGACTTACGTAGGCCAGGGACCCAGGATAGAGGCAGGGAGTGGCCATCACCACAACTGACTCATCCAGCCCCTGGTGGGTGCACACTCAGGCCAGTGGGTGGTGATCCAGTCACAAATCACAGCTTTTCCTTTTTCTGCCCCAAGGCCCCGCCAAGGGCTGGGCTCTAGAGACACCCCACATTCCGGACATTGGTCCCCATGTTTTCTGAACACTGCTGAAGAAGGAAGCTGATGTCAGGCCAACTAACAAATGTGGAAAGAGTGGCTCTGGGGACCCCAGTAGATGAAACATGACACCCCAACATTTACCCTTAAGATCTTTCTGTTGGGCTTCAAGAAGCAGGGATACCCCAATACACAGGGTAGTGCCTAGAGAGTTCTGAGTATGCCATCCAAGGCCTCTGGGGTTCAGAGCCTCTGGTCAGGGGTAAGGATTGGTTTCCTGTCTCAGGCCATGTTGACTCTGGAGATTGGGCTGGCCAGACTCAGGCAAGGTGGGGGCCTTGGCTTTATCTGTAACTTGGAGCAGAGGGAGTGACCTCAGCCTCTCAGTAAACTGCTTTCTGCCCAGACTCTGCAGCATGGGTCAAGATGCCGCCTGTGAGATAACAAGAGGTAGGACAGGATATGGACGTGATGGAGATCTGGCAGCAGGCAGGCATGGGGCGGAAAGGGGGAAAGCCTACCAGCCTGGGAGGAATGGGCGGGGGGGGGGTTGCTCCCCTGCAGGGTGTTGCTGGAGACCGTCACTCCAAACCTGCCCTCTGCCTGCCCCCCTGCAGCCTCACCCTCCCTTTCTATTCCTCCCCTCTACAACCCAGTGAGGCCCCTGTTTGACTCCACTGCTCCCTCTAGTGGGCTTTCCGCCTCTCTATTGGCTTTCACACCCTGAGGCTCTGACTATCCCAGTTCTCTGTCCCACCTTCCTTTATCTTAAAATTGCACTCTGGGGGCCCCTGAAGACCCCGTCAGTGGCTTTTGTGGGAGTCTTACCTTCCCAAGTCCCTCTGCACATCTGATATATTTCTCAGAGTCACTGCCTTCTGCCTCAGGGTAATTGAGGCTGGCTGTCCACCTATATATTTCTGACCATTGCTATTGACTCTGGCTTTCTCCTAAATACCCATGCTTGTCCCCAGTGGGGCCATGGAGACCAGCCCTGCCCAGGCCACAGTCCCCAGTACCTGAAGTCTACCACACTCTCTAAGGCCCACCTTGGTCCTTTCTCCCACAACCTGGAAGGCACTGGCATGAACACCTTCTGCCTCTATGTAAAACTCTGTCATAGCATGAAAGATTTCAGCTGGAACTATTCAGAAAATCATTTTTTTTAAATCTAGAATTTCCCTTATTTTTAAAAAATATTTTATTTCTTTTTTTTGTATATGGGTGTATTGCTTGCATGTATGTAAGTGCACCCATGTTGTACAGTGCCTGCGGAGGTCAGAAGACGGCATTGGATCCCCCTGGAACTGGAATTATGGACAATTGTTAGCTGTTGTGTGGGTGCTGGAAATCAAACCCCAGTCTTCTGCAAGGGCAGGCAGTGCTCTTAACTGCTGAGCCATCTCTCCAGCCCGAATTCCCTGTATTTTTTAATGGATACATAACAATTACACATATTTATGGGGTACAATGTGGTTTTTTTCAATACACATACCCCATGTAAGGGTCATCAAATCAAGAAAAATTAGGATATACATCACCTCAAATGTTTGCTATTCCTTTGTGATAAAAATATTGGTGCTCCCCTCCCCTGGCTCCTTTGAAATGTGCCACGCTTTGTTACTGTTGTGGTAGTTAACGGCAGCCACTGCTGAGCAGTGAAACACTGTGATCTGTTCTCCCCAGTTCTTTTTTGTCCCACTGACCAGCCTCTCCCTGTGCTCCCTGCCCCTCAACCTTCCCCTCTCTGGTAATCTCTGTTCTACTCTGGACTATGAGATGGACTTTTCTAGGTTCCATGAGTGCGGTCACACTTCCTATGCCTGACTGATTTCACTTGATACAGTGCCCTCCAGGTCCATCCATATTATTGGAAGTGGCAGGATTTTATCTCTTTTATGGCTGAGTAGTATTCCATCATATATGCATACCATATTTTCTTCATCCAGGCATCTGTTGATAGACATTTAGGCCGACTCCATGCCCTGGCTGTTGAGAAAGGTGCGTTACTGGGTGTAGAAATGCAGAATTCTCTTGGACACAATCCTGTTTTCCTTCAGGAAAACAGTAACTAGTGCGTTACTAGGAGTTCTGTTTCTGGCTTTTGGGGGGACTCCACTACTGTCTTCCATCATGGCTTTGCTGGTCTATGCCCCCCACAGCAGTGGAGGGACACCCTTCTCCCCACATCTACACCACCACTTTGGCATTGTCTCCTTTTGGTAATCGTCACTCTAACTGGAGTGAGGTGGCAGCTGGCTGGGATGTGCCTGCATTCCCCAATGATCTGCAGTGCTGGTCACTTGGCCATGCACCTGGTGCCATTTGTATATCATCCTTTGGGAAATGTCCATCCAGGTCTTTTGCCCACTGGGACTCCTGAAATCAGCTTCTGGACAGCTTACTCTCTGAATGGTAAGGACTACCTCCTAACCTCACCATCTGTCTTTGCATCATCACACAGGGTTGTGTGTGAGGTGGTGCAAACGTGCGAAGGGCAAATGCATTGGGGTGAGATAGAGGTATACATGTATGTCCAGGCTGGTCGTGTGACCTCTTTGGGCAAGATATTTCACACCTGAGCTCAGGTCCTTCCTTTTTCAGACTATATGGCATCTTCTCATGGGTTGACTGTGACAAAGATGGAATGATTGTGCAGATAATGCCTGGTACAGGGCAAGTGTTCAACTGAATGGTACACTGTGTTTAACACATAGAGGGCCAAAGACTGTAGCTCCCCCCCCCCACCCCGTTTTGCTTTGCTCTGGGGCCTTAGTCCCTTGAGCATCTCTTCTGTCAATACTGTGAGGATACGGTGAAGGTCATTCGTTGCTGTAGACTGTAGGCTGATCCTTGTAGGTATTCTGTTCTTTGCCCATGGTCCCAAACTAGAAGGAAGAAGTGAATGTGCTGGTCAGTGATTTTTGAGTGAGACACACCCTTGACCTTCTCAGCACAGGGCTTACTTCAAGCCAATGCCCAAACCCTCAGAGCATCCCAGCAAGTACTGTGGTTGCCATGGAGATAGTAGCAGCATCCAAGTCAGCGCCTCACTCAGGCAGTGTTGGCAGCTCCTTTGGTGTAGCCTGTCTTGCCTGCCGATCTGGGGAGTTTGGAAGTTAATCATGCAGAGCTGCTAAAATTGTGTGTGTGTGTGTGTGTGTGTGTGTGTGTGTGTGTGTGTTTGGGAGGGTCCCCAAATCTGTTTGGGTATATACCAGTTAGGGTATTTGCCAGCTGGCTTGTTGGAGAAGGTACCCAGGTGGGGGAGGGCAGGAGAAGAGGTTCTGGATTGGGTGGGCAGTGTGATCATGAAACAGGGGTTAGGTGCTGGATAGAATGATGCATTTGAGCATGCCAGAGTTGATAGCCCCATTTTCCCAGCCCAAACCTAAAGCAGATCATTCAGCAAGGGGCTTTCTGGTTTGTGGATGATTTATAGGAGAAATCTCACAAAGATCAAAATTGGATCACATTTAGTTAAACATTTCATAGGTTCCTTTATTGGAAAGAATAAATTTATATGGAAATCTGGAATGATGGGGTGCAATCCATGGGGCCTAGAGAGGCCAGAGCCTGTGAGGGGAGGGGAGTGGGGCATAAGAGGACCAGCCCCCTATTCGTCCACCTTAGCCCTGCCTGGGCAGCTGTGTTATGGGGACCCAGTAAGGGTTACTTCCCTGGGGGAATGTGCCCCTGGCACACAGCAGGAGTAAAGTAATTGCAGAGTGAGAGAATGAATGAGAACATGCAGTCCTCTCTAAAGCAACTCCCTGGATGCCTCCTTATAACCCTGTCCTTACACATACACAGCCATACCGACCAGCAGAAGGTGACACTCACTGTGAGAGAAACCTCAAGCAGGAGGAGGAGCAGTACACTCCCAGACCCAAGTTCAGGTTGAGGACTCCAAAGCCAGTGATATCAACCACAGGAAACCTGAAAGAGGCCCACAGTCTCCAGTAGTCTGGCCCCTGGATGGGAGAACTGGACCGCTATCCTGCTGAACACATAAACAGACAGTTTAGCATAGACTGACCAAGGAAAGCCTGTCCTTTGGTCTAAAGCTAGAGAAAGACATTACCCCCTAGGCCTTTCCTCTGCTGGTTCCTTGGAGTAGAGACAGGGAGGAACAAGAAGACACAGCACCTTCCACAGGGACCTTGAGCTCCCCATGTGCTGAAAGCCTGGGTTTTACTTCTTTCCCTCGGAATCAGGGCACATCTCTGTTAGACTCTCTCTTGTCTGTGCGTCAGACACAGCTCACAACAGCATCAATCCAGGAGCTGCCCCAAGCCAATGTACTCCCTCATTTCAACCTCACAGACCTATAAGGTGGAAGCCAGTATTATCCCTGTTCAGATGAAGAAGCCAAGGGTCAGAGGGATTAGGTGAGTCTCCCAGAACCACACAGTGAATAAGGAGAGGAGGGTATTAGTGCACCTCTTTCAAGGGGCTTTACCTCTTCAGCCTGCCCATCTGTGGACAGCGTCCTCTGCTGTGTCCTCAGCAGCCTGGTCTCAGGGCTCCTTCCCAGGTTGCAGGAGCTACAGTCTGAATTCCTAACATATGTACCCACAGCGTGAAGTTCTAGCCTGGCCACAGGATGACCTGCCCTGGGGAATAGAGAATCCATGAATGGCTGGAGCCAGCAAGTGAATGAATGAGCTAACTGCTTAGTGGCATTGGGATGTCCCAGACAAGTCTTGAAGCAGGGCCTTAACAAAGGGGGGAGGGCATCACAAGGTTCCCTCAGGCCTAGAGAGTGGGTACCCATCTGGAACCTCTGCCAGTGCAGGCCAAGTTCTTTAGAACACAATTACAAATAGCCCCAACCTCTTGGGAGTTTTTAGTCTGGGCAGATGGGTGACAGTCACACAGAGAAGCCACCCAGGAAAAGGGACCTCTTCTGTGGGGCAGAGGGGGATGGCTAGAGTGTCACCATGGCCTTACCAGAGAAGCAGGTCCAGGAGAAGATGGCTGGGAGTCGGGGGTGGGGGGACAGCAGGTGGGGAGGGAGAGGAAGAGAGGCACTGAGAAACTGGAAGCAGGAGGGGGCGCTGTGATGTGTGGAACCCCAGGAAGACTGTGGGAAGGTGCAGCACAGAGTTCAGAGGCAGGAGGTGTGGTTTGCAAGGGAAGGACAGAGGCTGCAGGACCTCAGCAGGAGATCAGAATCACTTTATAATTTTTGCAAGTAGTTTAAATAAGTGTTTTTAATTTAGTACTTGGAATATTATTTTTAAATTGAATTATGTTTTAACACATTTGTCCCTTTAAAAAAAAAACACAAAACAACCCTTGAATCATTGCCATTGAAAGTCGGGATGTGATGATTAGAATAGAACCAAACTATAAAAATAAGTACAAAGTGGACCAATGGGATGGCTCAGCGGGCAAAGGCTCTTGCCTCACCAGCCAAATGACCCTAGTTCAATCCACAGAACCCACATAGAGATGGAGAGAACTGACTTCCCAGGGTTGTCCTCTGACCTCCACATGCATGCCATGGTATGCATGTGCACACACACGCATACACACACACTAATAATAATAACAATAAATAATTTATAAAATAAGCACAAAGGAAATCAACAAGCCTACTGAGTCCTGCCGGGATTCTGTTCCCTTTGGAAGGCTTTGTTAAAAGGGAAAATGAGGGCTAGCGATTGAAATTCTGGCTTAGTTGGTAGAGCGCTTACCTACCATTCACAAAGCCCTAGCTTTGAACCCCAGCACCACCGCATAAACCAGGTGTGATGTGCCCTGTAATCCCAGCACTCAGGAGCTAGAGGCAGGAGGATCAGAATTTGAGACCATCTTTAGCTACATACGGAGTTCAAAGCCAGCATGGGCTACATGAAGCCCTGCCTTAAAAAAAGAAAAGTTTTTTTTAAGGAAAATGAGTATTAGATGTTAAACATGTGTGAGCCCCAGGACTTTATTCCTGGCTCAGACAGAGGGCTGGACAGAGCCTGGGGAGGGACCATGCTCTATCTGATTCCAAGACACTAGTGCCCTTGCCAGTGTCCTCTAAGGGTCTGGTCAGTTCGTCTTCCTCCAGGGAAGCACATGTCAAAACTGTATATCGCCCCCTGCCAGCCCATCATATCCCTGGGCTTCTCTCTTGCAGGGAATACCAACAGCATTTTTGCCCTGGACTACATCAGCGGAGCACTCACCCTGAACGGCCTGCTGGACCGAGAGAATCCCCTGTACAGCCACGGCTTCATCCTGACGGTGAAGGTGAGGCTGGGCCTGTAGGCAGCACACCTGCTGGATAGCCATGGGGCCTGAGGCACAGGACACAGGAGGGGCCTGGCGGCTATCAGGGCAGGTCTGCCTGGCACTTCACACCCACTACTGATGCCTGTACCAGCTGGAACTTTTATTCCCCTTGCAGGGTTAATTCCTCAGTTTAGGAGACAGCAGGCTCCAGGGGACAGGACAGAGGGTAGGATCCCTACCCAGAGAGTATGGAAGAGCTACAAATGCTGCTCCTTGTAGCTACCTGCCACTCATGGTCATTTTTAATTGAAACCAGTGGCTTACTAAGCCAGTTCTCTGGGTATGGATCCTGGAAGAGATGAGGGATACAAAGTCCTGCCAAGTCCCAGCCATGTATCAGTGGGGGTGGGGAGAGGACAAAGGCAGGCGACGGAACCAGGGAAGGATCAGCATGGGGAGATGCAATGCAGGTTGGCCCGGCATGGCACCCTTGGCCTTAAGAAGGCCTCCCTTGGCCTGATTCAGGGATGGACCTTTTGGTCCTCA
The DNA here is from genome assembly GCF_000622305.1 of Nannospalax galili. Taxonomy (NCBI): domain Eukaryota; kingdom Metazoa; phylum Chordata; class Mammalia; order Rodentia; family Spalacidae; genus Nannospalax; species Nannospalax galili. The sequence continues at coordinate 2,075,428 of NW_008341050.1, read as the reverse complement.
CTGCCCACCAGCTCCTTCCTAACATGAGCACCTAGCTCCCTAGCCCCAAGCCCCTCTCAGACCTCCTCCTTATCCTGCTTCCCTCCCAAGGAGGCCAGGGGGTCTGCTCAGGAGAAAGAATGTCGCTCTCTAGGCCCAGTCTTACCACTACCTCACGCAAAGGCCCTGAGCTCTGTGGTCCCACATTTATATAAAATGCAAGATGGGCTCCCCAGTCGAATTGGGCACCTCTGCCCCTGAGGCTGAAGGGAGACACTTCCCAGGTCTTACTCAGAGGGTCTGGTGTAGAAAATTAGAGTCAGAACTTGAAAATGGGTTCTGGACCCCCAGAATCTAGATCCCCCCTTCTGTTCCTGTATCAGACCCAGACCCCCAGGACCCATGATGGGGGCTAGTCTTGATCCATCAACACAGACCTTGCTTCCATTTCTGATAAACTGATCAGACTCTTCCCTATACCCCTTAGTGGGCGCCACATCTCTCTGTCCTCCTGTCCATCTTCTTGATGGTTCTAGAATCCCACTGCCTGAACTTGAGGCCTACTCAGGTCATTCTTCCCCATAGAAGTCATTTCCCCTCTGACCCTCAGTTTCCTCATCTTTAACATGGGGTGTTGAAGGTCAAACCTTCTTCCTGAGCCTATGGTGGGGATTTGGTAGGACAGTGCACACGGATGCATGCTGTTGAGAATGTCCTGGGTGAGTAACTGCTGTTCTTGTGGCTGTGGCCTTGGATGACTGTCCTCTGTCTACAGGGCACTGAGTTGAACGATGACCGAACCCCATCCGATGCCACAGTCACCACTACCTTCAACATCCTGGTTATCGATATCAATGATAATGCCCCAGAATTCAACAGCTCTGAGTACAGTGTGGCCATCACTGAGCTGGCACAGGTTGGCTTTGCCCTCCCTCTCTTCATCCAGGTGGTGGACAAGGATGAGGTAAGTCACCAGAGCACATGGAGGTGCCAGGAGTCTCTGGGCTACCAGATCCTCAGAAAGCAGAAACAGACATCACTGTGTGCCCTCCCCTGCTATGGGGTAGTCCCTAAGTTGTCATTTGTGTCCTTGGAAAATACTTATGCACACTTCCAATACAAGGCCATTTATTCAGAGGAATGTGGCCATTGGACGGATCTAAGACAGACCTAGCAACACATACCTAAAAATAGACACTTTTTCAAACAAAAATAAACCTGGAGTGTGCTCTCAATACCTGAATGATCACCTCATGTCCTGCCTGGGATGTGTGTGTCCTGCTTAAAGGCTCCTGTATAAAGGCTGACACCACCTTTGGGCATAATAGTGTCCCCTTTTCCACATGAAGATCAACCTCTCTCATCTTCCTGGCTCCTATGGGCTGCTCCCAGCACAACCCAGCTACAGTCAGCAACCCCCCCCATGTGTGTGTGTGTGTGTTGTGTGTGTGTGTGTGTGTGTTGTGTGTGTGTGTGTGTGTATGTATGTGTATACAGTTTACCTAAAGCTAGATTCCACTCATTGGGGGAACAAAGTATAAACCAGGGTTCCTATTCCAAGGGGCCAGTCATGTGTTTACACAATATACTGGTATTGTGTACATTTTAAGTAGCTACAAAAGGTAGAGAGATAGGCTTGGGTGTGGTTTAGCTGGTAGAGGGCTTGCCTAGCATGCACAAGGCGCAAGTTCAATGCTGAGTACCATATAAACTGGGCATGTCCCAGCACTTGGGAGGCAGAGGCAGGTGAATCTCTGTGAGATCAAAGCCAGCCTGGTTTACATAGCAAGTTCCAGGCCATCTGGGGCTACATGGAGACCCTGTTTCAAAAAGGGGAAAAAAAATTCAAGTTCATCTTCAGCTTCATAACAAGTTTAAGGCCAGCCTGGGCTACATAATACATACCCGGTCGATGGATGGATGGATGGATGGATGGATGATAGATAGATAGATAGATAGATAGATAGATAGATAGATAGATGATAGATGATAGATTGCTAGTAAATAGAGAGATGATATAGATATATATAAGCAGGTATAAAAACCAGTTCTAGCATTTTCTCACACTCCTATGGGTCATTCTATACCCTCCAGAGTGCTGGCAATGCCTCCCATGTGAATATAATACACACTATGTGAATGAAGACCTCATGGCCAAGTCCCATTCCTGGTTTCCCAAGAATAGTGACACCTTACAAACAAGAAATACCCATCCAAGGAGCAGGGACCATAGGCTGTGAAGGGTCAGCCAAGGAGCAGGCACTGGACTAGAGAATCAACAGGGCTTCATGGGGAGAGGAGCCATGGGCCATGGCCCACAGAGGCCCAGAAGCAAGAAACTGCAATCAGATGGCAAAGCAAGTGGTGACCCACACAGGCAACCATAGGGTTTGTGTCGTGGAGAGATGAGCAGGAGAGCCCGGACTCAGGCAGGAGGGCTGGGACTCAGGCAGGTGGCTTGCATCCGATCTTAGGGGGCACATAGGCTCTGTGCCCAAGGGGCATGGGTTTAAGTCCATGCTTACTAAATCCTGTGGCCTAGAGGAATTAATGACTCTCTCAGAACCTCCCATGCACATGGTATTTAAGAAGAAAGAAGACTGTATCTATTAGTCTCTACCCCAGGCTAACCCCCAGGCATAAACTGATTCTGACTGGGCCATCTGGGGTGATTGCTCTGAGTGGATATTTCAGGACTCTGTCTGCAGCTTCTTGGCTGCATGAGGGGTGAGGGGCAGTTATAGGGTGAGACCTGCTCCTCTATGCTGCATCCTAGAGTGAACTGTGACTGCTTCCCACTAGACACTCAGCCAGAGTTAGTCTCAGGTCCCCACCTTACTGCCTGAAGTCTGGGCAGTGTGGAGAGGCAGCTAAATCCATGTCAGCTCCAAAGGACATGAGCCAGGTAGAAGACAAAGGGGCATGTACAGGGCTTGGCTCAGCACCTGCCACAAGGACCCTGACTACCCTCACTGTCCCCAAGGTTCAGTTCCCCAATGAGGACAGCCTCAGCACTGCTCAGCACAGCTGCCTGGGGGTCGCCAAGGTCACCCTCACCCTGGGGATCTCTACAGGTTCCCTTCTGTCTGATGTGTCTGTAGGGATATTTTATCAGTTACTTTTCTCTCATTACTGTAACAAAATGCCTGACAGTTTATTTTGGCTCTCAGTTTGAGGGTCCCTCATGTTGGGGAAGGGGTGGTGACAGGAGCCTGAGGCAGCTGGCCACACTGTGTCAGTCAGGCAACAGAGGGATGAATGGGGATGCTCAGCTCACGTTCTCCTTTATATTCAGTCCAGGCTCCCAGCCCAGGGGATGGTGCCGCCCACATTCAGGGTGAGTCTTTCCTCCTTAGTTAGACCTTTCTGGGAATACTTTTATACACCCAGAGATGTGTTTCTATGGTGATTCTAAAGTCTGTCAAGTTGACAATGAATATAAGCCGTGAGAGTTGTAGAGGAGTGTTGGGTCCCAACCTGCCTCTAGTGACCACCCCACCTAGCATAGTAGCAGGTGGCATTTGAAGTGACAGTGGCCTTTCCTGTGTTCCGTCACTGCTTCCCCATAGAGGTGACCTGTGTCTCTGATGGAGAAGGACTGGCACTGTCTCCTCAAGATCCTGCTCTTCCAGGGCTTAGTGACAAACAGAGAGGACAAATGAGGAGAGGCAGCCCAGAGGCCCTGAGGTCACCCAGCCACCCTCCAGTCTCTACTGGGCCCTGCATGTGGCTGGGCTCAGCCCTCAAGGACAAGGAGCAAGCATCACTTCCTGCTACCGACATGGCTATCCTGTATCCATCTTTCCTGCCACCCCCCGCATTCTAAGGGTCTCAGATGTAGCTGGGGAACAGTACCCAAAGCTAGGGCCCTGGTGCTGAGGAAGAACGCTGCAACAGTGACAGAGGCTGAGGGTTTAGGCACACTGTGGCAGGGACAGAAGGTATAGGCTGTGACATGGGCCACACAGTGTCCAGAACCTGGAGAAAGGCAGGTACCTCTGGGCCCAACCAGGTGGCTGTGGGGAAGAGGGCTTTGGGACACCACCTTGCTGTGTCCCTTCTGAGAACATGCATGTTGGGGTTTGTGTCTGGGTTCAAGGTGACTATGGATTTGCTTGATGTGGAAGAAATACATTTATTCGTGTTTGCATGTATGTTCATGGATGTGTGCATGTGTCAAGGCGCATGTGTGGAGATCAGAGGACAACTTGCGGGAGTTAGCCCTCTCTTTCCACCATGTGAGTCCTGGGGATCAAACACGGGTCCTCAGGCTTGGTGGCAAGTGCTTTCCTTCTTGCCAGTCAAACAGCAAATTTGTAGGGTGGGAAGAGGGCACATGAAGAGGGCAGGCCCCCTTGTCATAGGCTCTGCAGGACCCAGGGGCAGGCTCTGGATGGCCCCATGACTGTGATCATGTGATTGTGAGTGTACTGTCTCCCTGAACCCCAACTTCCAGTCATACCGTGAGATTCAAAGACTGTCGGGTCCAGGGGTTGTGGGGTCCACAGGATGCAAGGTCTGCAGGCCAGGACCAGAGTGGGTTTGATCAGCAGGATTCTGCATCTAAATTTCAGGGCAGTAGAGGGTGATGACAAAAACAAAAAGAGAAGCAGAAAACAGTTTAACAGCTCAGTGGGAGGGTTGGTGGTTGGCATTCCTACTTAGGATGCTAATCTATCAGAAAAACTAGATGAGTCTATAGCATCCCAGATCCAGGATTCTGCACAGCCTCTCACTGGACATGAGGCTCCCCCAGGCCAGGCCTGGAAACCAATGGGCTGGAAAGAGACCCTTTTTATTCCCAAGGACTCCCCCACATCAGCCAGTCTTCAGGGTAATTTCTTCACCTTTGCCTGGCTATAGAAAACTCACAGAAGGCTGGGAAGAAAGGACTGGGGTGGGCTGGAGCCAGAAGCAGTTCAATTTTGTCCTGTGTGACAGTTGAGATGCAAATAGATGGTTGGGATGCAGATTCTGGGGGAGAAAAGGAAAGGAAAGGAAAACCCTGAAAGCAAAAGTGTGGAAGTCAGCCTCTGTGGGGACTCATCTCTGAGATTCAAATGAAAGGTCGTGGCAATGTCACCCTCTGCACCCTACAATTTTGAACGCCCACCCCCACACCCCAGAGCTCTAGGGAGCCACAGTAAATAACCCAGGAGGGCTTCTGTCTGGGTTCCCAGTCACCCCTTTCCTGCCCTGGGAGATTTCTCCAGTGCAATCCTGAAGTCTTCCTCTCTGGGCTAACCTACTGCCCCAGGTACCTTCCTGAGCTGAGGGGTCCCTAAAAGCCTGACACCTCACCACACAAGAGGGCTCCTTGGGAGACTGGCCCCTTCTGTTCACCTCAACCACCCTTCTACATAGATGCCAGGAAGCTATGTTGGAATCCCTTTCTGGAGGGTCAAACTAACAGAGGGCGTGGCAAGACCAAGGTGCTTCACCAATTCCAGCCAGAGGTAGTCTAACCAAGCCTGTGCTTCTACGGGACTCGTCCAGCTGCCCTAGGCTGGGGAAAGTGGAAAGTGATAGCAGCTTGTGCCCAACAGAAAGCTGTCCCTTTCCCAGCACCAGAGCTGGTGCAGGACCAGCTGGAACCAGCCTTCTTTTTTCTGTTTCCGTTTTTATTTTTGTATTTGAGACAGGGTCTTGCTATATAGCCCAGGCTTTCCTGGAAGCAGTAATCCTCCTGCCTCTACCTCCCAAGTGCTAGGATTGCAGGAATGGGTGGGTGGGTGCTCCTCCGAGCCTGGCTTCCGGCACTCTTACAGTGCAACTCTGCTGTCTAGTGGACAGTGCCTCCCAGAATGAGCAGACCCCGAGTCGCATCTTGGTCTTAGTAACTTACCTTTTTCATGTATGCAACAACATACATGACAAAAGCAACTTATAAGAGGAAGGGTCACAGTTGGAGGGGACAGTCCATCATAGCAGGGAAGGCATGGTGTTAGGAATGTGAGGCCGCTGGTCACATTGCATCTGCAGTCAGGAAGCAGAGAGAGCTGAATGCTGGTACTCAGCTCACTTTGTACTTTGTATTCAGTCCAGGACCCCGACTTGTGGGATGTGCTGTCCATGATGAGGGCAGGTCCTGACACCTCAGTTAACCCAATCTAGAAACTCTATCACAGACATATCCTGAAATGTGTCTCCTAGGTGAGTCTAGATCCAATCAATTTGACAACCAATATTGACCATCATAGTGACAGTCTGTGATTTAAAGTATGCCAGGAAGCTGGAGTATAGCTCAGAGGTAGAACATTTACCTGGTATATATAGTGTCTTTGCTTTGTTCCTCATTTGAGAGGTAAGTTCAGGCAAGCCCTGTCCATACATGCCTGCCGTCCACCTCTGGGACACTACTTGGGTTGGGACAGAAAGTCTCTGCTATTTTAAAGATCCTCAGATCTTGGGGGCTGGAGAGATGGCTCAGCGGTTAAGAACACTGGTTGTTCTTGCAGAAGACCCGGGTTCAAATCCCAGCACCCACATGGCAGCTAACAACTGTCCGTAACTCCAGTCCCAGGGGATCTAACAGCCTCTTCTGACCTCCGGGGACATTGCACGACATAGGTGCACTTACTTACATGCAGGCAATACATGCATACACATAAAATAAAAATAAATAAATAAATCGTTTAAAGTTTAAAAAAATTAAAAAATAAAAATAAAAAAGATCTCAGATCTTGAGCTGGGGAGATGGCTCAGTTGGTAAAGTGCTTATAAGGCAAGCATGAGGACATGGCTTCAAACTCTGAGCACCCATAGAAAAATCCAGATCAAGGAGCTAGAGCGATGACTCAGCAACTAAAAGCACTAGCTACTCTGGTAGAGTTCAAGTTCAGTTCCCAGCACCCACATGGCAGCTCACAACAGTCTATAACTCCAGTTCCAGAGGATCTGGTGCCCTCTTCTGGTTTCTGGGCACCACACATACACATGGTACACAGACATGCATGTACTAAGCACTCATACACATAAAATAAAAATAAATCTTTTTAAAAAAAATCCAGATCCAGTAGTGCACACCTGTAATCCCAGTGCTGGGGAGGAAGAGACAGAAGGATCCTGGGACTCACTGTTACCCATTCAGCCTAGCCAAGTCTGTGTGTTTCAGGCTTAATGAAAGACCCTCTCTCAAAAAATAAGGGGAAGAGTAATTGAAGAAAATATCTGACATTAACCTCTAGCCTCCACAAGCACATACACGCACATTCATGTACATATGCGTGCACACACACACACACACACACGCACACACACACACACACACACACACACACACACACACACACACACACACACAAGAGCC
>NW_008341050.1:2061731-2068087 GCF_000622305.1 Nannospalax galili | reverse complement strand
TCCGCCCCCCCCCCCCCCCCCCCGCCCCAGTGCTGGGATCTCACATTTGCCACCACACCCAGTTCCAACTAGATGGACCTTAATGCTTTTTCACTGAGAAGACCTGGATAGAGAGGAGGCTGTGGAGGTTCCTGATGCCCCATGCAGTGTACCTCCCCTACGTCCATGCACCCTCCCCTCCTAGACAGACCTGTGCCCTTTATGGGCCTCCTGTACCCACCTCAGCCCACCCCTGTCTTTCTGCATGTGAAACTGTCCAGAACATCTCTCACAGGTAGAATGAGAGAGCCAGCTGTTTCAAGATAAAAATTAGACTGTTGGGTTCCGACCCTGGCTCTGCCACTTTGGGTCTGTGTGGTCTCAGGGTATTTATTCTCACATTCTGTTTTTGGTTTTTTTTTCAAAGATTTTATTTATTTTTATTTTATATGTTTGAGTGTTTTGCCTGCACATATGTAAATGTACTATATGTGTGTCTGATGCCCATGGATGCCAGAAGAAGGCAACAGATCCCTTGGAATTGGAGTGACAGACAGTTGTGAGCTGCCATGTGGGTGCTGTGAATCAAACCACTGAGCCATCTCTCCAGCCCCCATTCTATTTTCTTACCTGCAAAATGCACAGCAACCACAGCTACCCCATAGAACTGTTATGAGGAAAAATTAGTTTTTATGTATATTTAGAACAGGACCTAACCCATCACAAACCCTCCTGCCCATTAGCTATTAGGATTAGTGGCTCTAGTCCCAGGGTGGGATTTATGCCCTTATCAGAAGAGAAAGTCTCAGAGAGGTTTAAGGGCCTTGGCCAAGGTTACACAGCAAGTGGAACACAGAGTGTTCCCTTGAACTCTCAATCCTGGGCTTCTTACATGCACAGATATGACTGATGATTCTCTCCTATCCCACTTCCCTAAACTCCATTGATGTTCACTGCTACACCTTTACTGAGATGTACTAAAGTGCATTCCATTAGAGCCATAAAGAGGGGAACAGTGGCTCTGCCTGAGCCTTAAAGAGAAGACAGACCCCAGGATGGAGAGATGGCTCAGTGGTTAAGAGCACTGGCTGCTCCTGCAGAGGACCCAGGATCAGTTCCCAGCACCCACATGGTAGCTAACAACCATCTGTAACTCCTGTTCTAGGGCATCCAATGGCCTCTTCTGGCCTCTTTGAGCATTGCATGCATGTGGTGCACTTACATATATATAGGCAAAACACTCGTACACATAAAAAAAATTAATAAAGAGAAGGGAGAATCTCTGTCTGTGGGCCAAAGCAACCTCCTCTCGCATGTGATGGCCTAATGGGAGGGTCCTTGGGGATGCTGAGATAAGAGCTTAGTTAATAGAGTTTGGACCCACTGTGTGACCAGTTCAGATATCTGTCCCTACAGAGCTGTGGGTCCTCCTAGCTCCAGCATAGTTGGTGGGCGGCAGGGGGAGGGGGGGCGCTAGGGAAACAGACCTGTACCAGATAGGTGACCAGGGACACATCTGGCAGGAACGTGTTCTTATTTCAGGCAAATGACACAATTAATTTGTCTGAGGGGCATAGAGAAAAATGAAACCAAATGTCCTACCTCCCCAAGGAGAACATATCGCTACCAAATAATAAAGGAAAGCAGATGATTGGGGGGGGGGTAGTCCCGAATGCTGAGCAGGGGGGGGTTGGGGCAGAGATGGCTCTTGTTCTGCTAATCTTAGACTTTATTTTTATCCATCACGCTCATTTTCCATTCTGCATGTGTTCCAGGCCTGTCAGGGAGCCACACCACAACCTTGTCTATTTATTTAAATTTACTTTCCCGTTTGTTCCTGTTAGTTTGGTTTGTTCAGGCCATGGTTCCTCTGCGCCCTCCCCACACAGGGCTGCAATGGCCATTTTTTTTCCTGTGGGTCTCCCCTGGCACCCCTGATGCCTCTTTAAGTCCAGGGGTTCCTAAGCTATGGGGGTGGGTAGCCCATTGACTCCCTCCAAGACACTCATGACACTGGAGGGAAAAAAAATCTGTGCCTTTATTCCTACTAACATGAACTATATCCAAGCTTCCCATTCAGTGACAGGTCTACACACAGTGTCCATGACTTTGACCTCAAGAAAAAGCGCTGATATTTTCATTCCATATTACAGGTGTCCCAGGAATGTCAAAATACTAGTTATACCTGACACTGCTTTGAATTTTCAGCAGCTAAGAGCCATCTCCAGATTTCCTTGCTGAATGCATTCTGAAGTTGTGTATGACTGCATGGCCCCCTTAACATACTCAGTTAACTGTTCCAAAGTAGTCAGTTGGCTTTGTGTCCCCCTATACTTTGTTTTATAAAATTCAAAAAAATTCTGAGAGAGCTAGGGGTGTGGCTAAGTTTATAGAATACCTGCCTAGCATCCATGAGGCCCTGGGTTCGAGCCTTAGCACCACATATGCCAGACACAGTGCAGGCTTATAATCTCAGCAAGAGGATTAAGAAATTCAGGTCAGCTTCAACCATGCAGGGAGTTTGAGACCAACCTGAGACAGAGACCCTATCCAAAAGGAAAAAAAAAAAAAAAAAAAAAAAATCCAGCCAGGCATGGTGGCACATGCCTTTAATTCCAGCACTTGGGAGGCAGAAGTAGGTGGATCTGTGAGTTGAGGCCAGCCTTCCAGGACAGCTGGGGCTACAAGGGAGACCCTGCCTCAAAAAAAAATAAATAAATAAACAACAAAAAAAGACAAATCAAAAATCCAAGAAGGGGATCAGTGGGCTTCAGCAGACTTCCAGAAGGATCCATAATATAAAAACAGAAATAGCCCCTCCTGAGTCCCTGTTGCTGAGTGCAACTCTCCCCCAGCCCTACCCCCACCAGGGCTTTTTCTGCAAGGCTGGCTCACACAGATTTGAGTCCAGCCAGCATCCTGAGCAGCACACCGTGCACGCCTGGGTATAACAAAAGTCCCTTGTTTCCTGTCACATGTTCACTTGAGGGTCCATCCTCAGGCCGCTGTTTCTTTGGCTCCTGTACATCTCTGCCCTTATGTGTAATCTTCAGTGGAATCAGTAGGAACACATGGTTGCCCATTTGGAAGATGACCGTAGCTGCCCTAAACCAGGTTGTCCTCAGGCTTTTGTTAGAAACCAGACTCTAGAAGCAGAGAAGTGGAGTATAAGGACAGGCTGTGGGCCAGGGCAGGTGGTGGGTCTGTACTATCTGTGGATGTATGTCATCCATTATCCACCTCTGTTGCCCAGCCCCACTAGACAAGTGTCTGCAATCTAATTGGAAACCCTTCTCCACCTATAAACACACCCACCAAAAAATGTGATGTGGGAAGGAACACCTCCAGTGTCCTCTGCCTCTCGGTCAGCAGGGAAGTGAAGCCGTGTGCTTGACCAGGTATCCATCCTGGCTGCTCATTTCTAGAAAGTTCCCTAGGGGTTCTGATACCCACACATGCAGGAGGTGGCTGGGCTTCCTGGGGCCTGGGTAGCCTCACCTGCAAGGGGCAGGGGCCATATGCAAGGTCCCTGTTATCCCAAAATTTCTGTCACATGCCCAGGGTCCCCAAGATCAAGGCTCTCCAGAGACGTATCAGTTGTCCCCTAAGTCCATCAGTTCTAGAAGGGACGCCATAGGAGCAAGACGCCCCATCTGTGCATTTCCCATTAATTTCTCCCCAGTTACCTTCATGGAAGCTCTTCTAACTGTGATATGATTATTGGCATTTTTCTGTCTGTGGCTGCATTCTTTATCCTATGGTGTGATTCCTCCTAGCCTGCTAAGCTCCAGCCTCCCTGAGGACCAGAGGGTGGCCTGGTGTGACTCAAACACCTCCTAATTTAGTCTCATCCCAAGATGTAATTAGCATGTTATTTACACGGTCCCTGCCTGGTGGGAGTGTGATATGCCTATTTGGCAGCTATGGTGCCAGGGAGGGTCCCTGGACCCTGCCACACCCCACCCAAGTTCCCTAAGCTGTGGCTGGGATTCATCTTTCATGTTGGATCTGGGGCCTTGTTCCCTTTTCATCTATCTTCCAGGGAAACTCCTCATGCTCACCACCGCCTGCACCCAAGCAAGGCTCGGGGGCCGGTAAAGAGATTCCTTATCTTAAAAATCACATCCCTGAAACAGCACCTGGTCTTCTGTGAACTGTGGGGTCAGAAGCAGAACTGGCAGACCTTGTCCCCCATCCTCAGACTGTCTCCTGGTTGGTTCATGCCTACCATGGTACCCCATCTCTGAGCCCCATTCACCTTAGGGCATAAGGGCTCCCCTGCCTGCCCACCTCATCCGAAGTCCCTCATCTGCTACCCGACAGCACTGTTCCCTTGTCCATCCTGGATTAGGGAAAACACAGCTCAGCTGGCAGTTGTGCCTGTGTGTCACTGCATTAGCAAGGTCTCTTCATGCACAAGTCACAGGTACTGCGGAGTCCCCTCTTGGCAATTGTGGTGGGCAGGGCCGGGTCACTGAGCAGTGTGGAAGCCTGCTATTCCCAAATGCCTGGGCTCCTGTTAACTGTCACTTGAAGGAGAAGATGGGCAGGGTGGGGACAGAGGAGAAATACATAGTATAGCAAGGCCAGTGACAGAGTCACCCCTGTGTCACCCACCCACAGAGGCTTAGAGTGGACCTCCCTCTGCCCTCTCCAGGTCTCAGTTTCTGCATCTGTTAAAAAGGAATTTGTGACAAAGGAATGGGAGTGGGAAGACATCTCATCAAAATGTCCCTCAGTTTGGTTTGCATCCCAAGGGGTGTTGGATCCTGGAACAATCCTGGCTGGTGCCAGTGTCAGCAGGCAGACATAATGCTGGTTTTCATTTTGTTTTGTTTTTCACACTTGTTTGTGTGTGCACTTGCATGCCATGCCACACATATGGAGGCCAGAGGACAACTTGTGGGGCTCCATTCTTTCCTTCTACCATGTGGGTCCTGAGGATCAAACTCAGGTTATCAGACTTGGCAGCAAGCATCTTTACCTACTGCACCATCTCACCAGCCCAGTGATACTCTTTCACATGGCAAAACTGTGCTCAGAGAGGAAGCCTTCCATGAAAGGTCCTAGAGCATGGGTAAAGATCGAGAGGGCTCCATAGCATGCAGGGAGAAGCCACAGCAGGCCTGTAGGAGGGAAAAGAGGCACTCTTCCCATACAGGAAGGCGGGACTCCACCCATCCCCTCATTTACCCAACAGTTAATGGTTGAGCAGCACTGGGCGCCAGGTGCTCTCCTGGTACCAACCCATCCCCTCATTTACCCAACAGTTAACCGTTGAGCAGCACTGGGCGCCAGGTGCTCTCCTGGTACCAACCCATCCCCTCATTTACCCAACAGTTAATGGTTGAGCAGCACTGGGCACCAGGTGCTCTCCTGGTACCAACCCATCCCCTCATTTACCCAACAGTTAATGGTTGAGCAGCACTGGGCGCCAGGTGCTCTCCTGGTACCATGTTCCATCATGGAACACAGCAAAGGCAGCCCTTGGGCAGCTTCTGTTTTTAAAACCCAGGGTTCAGCTACACTCCTGGAAATGGGGGTGGACAAAGCAGAGAGAGCAGCCTGGGGTGGGCATCCCAATGGCTCACCTTGCAGGAGATCGAGCTAGGAAGCTGAGGAGGCACCATCCAGGATGGGGAGGACTAGGAGCAGTACCATGAACAGAACAGGAAGGAGGAGGGAGGAACTCAGGAGGGGAGGCAGCATCCCTACCTGTCTGCCGTCACAAATTAGCATTCAGATCTATGTTTATTTTTCCATTTCCAATAGAATGACACATTTAAATGGCCCTGGTCTGAGATGACCACTGGTGCCAACTTCCACTGAGCACTATACCTGTCAGGCTTTTAGGGGGACAGCTAGGAGTGGCATTGGGCTTAAAGATGCAGATGGCTCAGGTGGTAAAGTGCTCACTGTGAGCATGAGGACATGAGTTCAGATCCCCAGAATAAGAAGCAGGGAGGTGGGCAGGAGAGATGGCTCAGCAATAAGCACTTGCTACTCTTGTAGAGGACCCAAGTTCAGTTCCAAGCATTCACATGGTGGCTAACGATGGTCTGTAACTCCAGTACCGGGGCTCTGGTGCCCTCTTCTGGCCTCTGTGGGCATTGCACATATTTGGTGCATATAAACTCAAGTAAGTTCACACATATAACAACAACAAAAAAAAAAGCTGAGCACAGTTGCATTCACATGGTGCACATAACCCAAGCAGGTATACACACGCACACACACACACAGAGCTGGGTATAGTGCAGACACTTGGAACCCAGCCCTGGGGAGGCAGAGACAGGAGGACTGTTAGAGCTTGTTGGCCAGCCAGCATAGCCAAATTGGTGTGTGTGTGTGTGTGTGTGTGTGTGTGTGTGTGAGAG
>NW_008341050.1:2057407-2061626 GCF_000622305.1 Nannospalax galili | reverse complement strand
AGAGAGACAGAGACAGAGAGAGAGAGAGAGAGAGAGAGGAGAATGAGAGGATGAGAGAATGAGAATAAGAATAAGGGGAGACTTAGATGTATCCAAGGGCATTGTGTTAAGAGGCGCCGGGCCGCAGACCCTACAATACAGCCTATGTGACATTCCCAAAGAGGGAGCTTAGAACAGATCTGTGGTTATAAGCGGCCAGGGGTGAGAGGGGGCTGCAACAAAGTAGAATGAGGCAGTTTGGGGGGTAGGAGAACGTTTTGGTTGTAATTTGGGGTGGGGGGACACAGGTATCTATATGTGCTTTATAATTTAAACTATAGTCCAAAATTGTATACTGTGAGCTAATTTTAAAAGTAAGATATGAAGTACTGAAGAGGTCCCCACCACCCCAAAAAAGTGACGTGAGAGAAGCCATGGGGGCATTTAGATTAAATAGCACCATCCCCTCCCCGTTGTCATAAACCAGCAAACACATGATACACATAGTACAGAGGGATTGGCTGGAGGACCTTGAATGCCACCGGGAGTTAGAATCTAATTGAAAAGGCTTTCAGGGGCCGTCCATGGTTCTTGAGTGTGAGTGATACCCTCAAAGCCATGCTTCAGCTTGATTAATCTGGACACAAGAGCAATGGGAAACTAACTGACAGTGATGGTGGGAAGCACGGGGGGGAGGGACCAGACCAGGGAGTGGAGCCTACTTGGATCTGGAGTCTGTGGGAAGGGCAGGATTTATAATGAAGCTGAGATTTGAAATGGAAGTGGGAGAAGCTGAGAAGGGCAGGCTGAGGAGCAGCGAGAGGAGTGCAGAGAAGTCAGGCACTGCCCCATGCTGACGACCAGTGGCTCATCTCTCTCTCAGCCTGTGTCCCGCTTGCTGTTCTCTGTATCCCTGCTTCTCCCTGGATCTGAGCATCTCACTCTTTGACATGTCTTCCCCCTCCACCCACCATGTGTCTGCCTCTGTCTTCCATGTGCGCCTCACAGTGCTCTTTCATAGAGATCACTCATGTATGGTCCACTCATTCCTACATCATCCCATTCAACCAGAGTACCAACCAGAGCCTTCTGTGGGCCAGTCAAGCAGGGCTGTCACCAGGCTTGGCCATCCCTCTCCCTGGACTCATTCCTTAAGGCCTGTGTCTTTGTCTATGTAGAAAGGGCTCCCACAACTGGGCCCACTATCCCTGGCAAGGCACTAGGAAGCAGGATATGGAGTCCACACCTGCTCTGGGCTCACCAGGCCCCAGGTCACAGCATCCTCTGGCAGTAGGATCCCCTTTTTATTTATTTATTATTTTTATTTTATATGTATGCGTGTATTGCCTGCATGTAGGCAAGTGCACCCATGTCATGTAGTGCCCACAGAGGACAGAAGAGGCTGTCAGATCCTCTAGAACTGGAGTTAACAGATAGTTGTTAGCTGCCATGTGGGTGCTGGGATTCAAACCCAGGTCTTCTGCAAGAACAATCAGTGTTCTTAACCGCTGAGCCATCTTTCCAGCCCCAAGGATCCCTTGTTTTTTAATAGCAGCCTTGAGAGACTGTTGAAGTCACACAGCAGGTAACCTCCAGGTTCCTCCTCCTCTTGGGCCCCTGCCTCAACCCCCCTCTTGCCACCCAGAGGCAAAGGAAGCTGGGGTCACTACTGAAGGGGTTGCCTCAGAATGTAGCATGAGTAATCAGCCTATTCCAGCCTGCCTGCCTGCACCTGCCTTTCCCTGCTCTGCTCTATCCCATAGACACTAGTCCTGTCATCCATCCTGAGTTCCCCAGAGGGCTGGCCAAAGAGAAACCAGGACATTTGGGAGGCCACTCTCAGAGCTCCTGGCTTTGCATACCTGGCACATGACCCTGTAGCCAGATTCCTTCACACCTGGCTGTATGCAGCTTGTCCCTGCTGGGGCTCCCTGACAGGCCTTGCAGAGTTAAGGACTAGTCTTCCCCACTTGCCCACAACTACCCAGATTTTAGCTTTAAAGTTCTGAGGGTCCCCCTCATTCCCACACAATCTATGACAGGAGGTTACTTCAGGACAGTGCCCAATCATCTCTGATTCAGACCTAAGAGGTGATTCTTGGCTAGGATGGAGAAACTGAGCCAAACTGGAATAATTAATAATAATAATAATAATTAATAATAATAATAAATGAAAAGACAGCAGGGCTGAATCACCTCATGTACACATGACCTGTGCTGTGCTGTGTTCCAAGAGTTGAGACTCTGCTCAGGAATAGGAGGAAGAGGTAGGGAGGGAAGGAAGGAGGAAGGGGAACAAAGAGACGAAGGTCAAGTGTATTCAGGCTTTGGGAGTCCCTCACAGTGCACTGGGGTAATGGGCTGCAGATTAAATGGGACCTGCTAATTAAAACACACCTGCCCTCACCGTCCTCAAGCAAGTACCATTTCCCAGAGGAGCTGGGGCGGGTGGGGCAGAAGGTGTTCTCCCACAGGTGAAGAGCACCTATCACCTTCCGCCTTGCTCAGTGCATCCGAGATGAAAGGTCCACTCTCTACTATTCTTCCCGAAAGTGCCAGCTGCCAATCGGATTGAATTAGATTTCACAGGGTTTTTTGCAATACTTGGAATTCACCAGCAAATTACTCTTAAAGAGGGAAAATCAATCATTTGGAGCAGAGATAAGCTGAAGGCAAGGCAGCCTTGGATTGATCCCATCTGTGCAAACGTGTGTGGAATTCAACAGATAAATGGGGAGGGGCGGCCAGGAGAGGAAAAAATACAGATGAGACTGGTGGAAGGGGAAAGGAGAGAAAAGGAAAAAGGCTAAAGAGAGGACCTCAGTCCATCTGGGCTATAAAAACAACAGGAACTCACTGGCCTCTGTGCGGAGTCTGGGGCATCCAAGGCCACGGAGCTGGCAGATTCTGCTGTCTGGTGAGAGCCGCTTCCTGGTTCATATATGGTCATCTTTTCCTCGTGTCCTCAGAGGAACAGACAGAAGGGGCAAGGGTGGCTTTGGGGTTCCTTTTATAAGGACCCGCTTGGGAATTCCGGAGGATTCTACACCCCACCACACAAAGGCCCCACCTTCTTGGGGATTAGGATTTAACATATGCATGGGGTGGGTATTGACACCGCACAGGATAGGAAGTGAAGGAAGGCCCAAGTGACAGAACAGTGGGACAGTGGGACAATGAGGGAAGAAGAGAGATGGAAGATGGGGAGAAAGCCAGGGTTGAAGGAACAGCAGAGAGCATGTTCATGAGTGCCTGGGAGAGGACCCCAAGGCAAGAGTCCATGTTGTAGATCGGGAAACTGAGGCACAGGAAGAGGGCTCTTCCCCAGTCATATAGCCATGGGTGGCAATTCCAGGGAAGGCAAATTCCCAACTTCAGGTCTGGCTGCCCACAAGCCCAAACCTTGAGGAATGGGAAGGCAGGAGTTGGGATGGGAGCTGGAAGCAGAGTTGCTGCCTTGGCTCTGTGCAGGGGGAGCCTCTGAGATGCTGATGGCAGGCAGGCCTGGAATGCAGGGAAGGGAAGAGGGCCCACTACTGACCATGGAGACAGGTATCCCTGGGGTCCCCAGGAGGGAGCTGAGGACAGAGATAGTGGCCTCCACAGGGCACATCTCCTGCATTCTGGAGTCTGACACCCAGACTGGCAGCCTGGGTGCCATGGTGTGAGGTAGCTGTCCTGGGCAGGCAGGGGCAGAACTCCCATGATCTTTGGGTACAGGTATAGGAGGGAGAAGCAGCCAGCTCTGAGGATAGAGATGAGGGGCCCCCTCCCTGCTAAGGCCACTTTGCCATGTCTGATTGGGGTTAATTAAGTGGAAGAATGAACAAAGTGTAAGAGTGAGACCACTGAGGACAAGTCAGCCTTTGGGTTGCAACAGCATGAGGTTTATTTGATACACAGGTACCTGTGGGCACAAAGTCTCCTCGGAGGACTTGCGCACCCCAGGTTGAGTTCAGGGGGTTTTTATAAGGCAGAAGCAGGGTACAGAAGCAGAAACGCGGTTATTGGTTAATTTAAACTATTACAAAATGCTACGGGGAGAGCGGGAAGCTTACTTATCAGTAAGCCAGATGTCTCAACCATAAAACTTACTTATCAGTAAGCCAGATGTCTCGGCCATAAAGCTTACTTATCAGTAAGCCAGATGTCTCGGCCATAAAACTTACTTATCGGCAAGTTGGAATTCTTGACCGGTACGCGACCTGCCTGAGAGACTTCATGGCGCCTGACTTTTATT
>NW_008341050.1:2046700-2053730 GCF_000622305.1 Nannospalax galili | reverse complement strand
GGGCTAAGGGGAAGTGGGATTGCTAAATGGGAGGTGACCTCAGGGACACAGAGGTTTTTCTCCTGATTTCCTGGTATCGAGCCCCGGGGATTGCCAGATGCAGATGGCTTGACCACTACGTCCTGTTTTTCTGATAAGCTAGTTTCTTAATGCTTGACCTCTTGTCAGGCATTCCTATCAGGTGGCCTCATGGCGCCTAGGTTTTTTTCAAAAGAAGTGATAACACATCTTGTGAACTTTGATTTTCTGCCACTCAGTAGTGTGGAGGAGCTACAGAAAGCAGGGAGGTAGGAGGCCTGCAGCCCCCACCAAGGATGGGAGTGGACAGTCCCTGCACCCCAGCACACATCCCAGGGCAGGTCCTCCTCTGTCTGCCCCTCCCATCCCTGGCCAAAGTCTTAAATCAGCCCCCTCAGGGGTGCCCCTACCCATGCCATCTAGAACAATGGAAGTGGTTCTCTTGCATTGAACACCTGCCCCATCCATCCAGGCGTCTCCCAGGATTGCACAGCCTGCCCTCTGTAATCTTTCGTGTGGGCAGCACTCTTCCCACTTTACAGATGAGGAAATCGAGTCTCAAGGAAGCAAAATCATTTGTGGGAAACTGCAAAATTGAAGAAGGAATACTTGAGTCTGGGCTCAGCTTGACTCCCCAGGCCGCAGTTTTGTGTGTTTGTATGTATGTTGACACATGTATGGAAGTCAGAAGACAATGTGGAAGCCAGAAATTGACATTCGGTGACTTCCTCAGTCTCTCTCCACCTTCTTTTTTGAGACAGAATCTCTCATTGACCTGGAGCCCACCAGTTCAGCGAGGCTGGCTGACCAGCAAACTCCAGGAATCCTCCTTTCTCTGCCTCCCCAATGCTGAGATTACAGGTGCACCCTGTGCCTGGCTTTTACATGGATGCTGGGATCGAACTCAGAGCCTCACTTTACCCACTAAGTCATTTCCCCAGCCCTGCTTTTTAACCATCACTAAACTCTAGTATTGCCCACTGGACTCCTGGTCACAGGGCTCTCCCCTGGCAAGTCTGAGTTCCAGACAGCATTTGTGGGGAGCATGGCACTGACTCTGGGGACCATCCCTGTACCCCAGGTTTCTAGCCCGAGCCCCAGTATAGACTAAAAGGCTCCCACCAGCCCATAAAGCTCTCTGGGCATCTCACAAGGATCTGTTTCTCTCTTGCTCAAAGTGTTCCCCATCTCCACCACCTCATTCTAAAGCTGGCTTGGGTCCCTGCTGTCCTAGTCCACCCTGGTCACACGATCCTTTTCTTTTTGTTGGGCAGCATGGTGTAGTTCCCAGGGTGATCCCCTAGTATTTTCAGTGCAGAGTAAAGAACACACAAAGCCTTCTGGGAGTCCCTGTCTCTGGCTAGAGAGCACAGTTCACATGTCAGGAGAGGGCAGACTCTGATGCAGCCCCCTTCACAGATGGACATGGTGAGGACAGGAGATAAAAATTGGTGAGGTACCTTAATGGCAGGCACCCCAGAAGTAAACAGTTTTATTATTGTCTTTGGTCAGAAGTAGGAAATGTCCTTGGTTTTTCAGATTAAAAATGTTAGAAGAGGGGCTGAAGAGATGGCTCACGGGTTAAGAGCACTGGCTATTCTTGAAGAAGACTCAGGTTCAAATCCCAGAACCCACATGGAGGCTAACAACCATCTATGACTCTAGTTCTAGGGGATTTGATGCCCTTTTCTGTCCTCTGAGGGTATTGTATGACATGGGTGCACTTACACACATGCAGACATAACATTCATGCACATAAAAATAAAAAAATTAAATTTTAAAAAATGTTAGAAAGTTTTGGTTTTTTTCTTAAAGTTTTTTTGTTGGGATTTTGTTTGTTTGTTTGGCCTTTGGTTTGGTTTGGATGGTTTTGGTTTTTGTCTTTTTGTTTTGTTTTTGAAACAGGGTCTTATTATATAGCCCTGGCTTGCCTGGAATTCTCTTTGTAGACTAGGCTGGCCTTAAAGATTTTCCTGTCTCTGACTCCTTAGTGCTGGGATTAAAGGGGTACACAACCACACCCAGTCTGATTTTTTTTTTTTTAATCTCTTTTTAAACAAGTGTCCCTGTTTGGATGCTATATGTGAGGGTGTGACCAAAACTTAAGTTTGGACAATAATTTTTTGGTGAGCAATTTTAGAATTAGATTTCTAGATCATTATGGTTATGTCAGCTGGGCATGGTGGTACACACCTTTAATCCCAACACTCAGGAGGCAAAGGCAGGAGGATCTCTGTGAGATTGAGACCAGCCTGGTCTACATTAGGAGTTGGGCTACAAGGAGACCTTGTCTCAAAAGACAAATAAAAAACAAACCAAAACAACAAAAACAAAGCAGGGTTATATCCATTCCCCAATTTTAGCCCAACTCATAGATGACTTTAGCTTACTTTTTTTTTTTTTTTTTTTTTTTTTTTTTTTTTGGGGCAGGGTCTCCCTTTCGCCCCCGCTGTCCTGGAATTCACCATGTAGACCAGGCTGGCCTTGAACTCACAAATATCCGCCTGCCTCTGCCTCCCAAGTGCTGGGATTAAAGGCGTGCGCCACCACGCCCAGCCTAGGTTACTTCTTTAAATGGGGGAACATTACAGTAGTCTTGATTAGGGCTCTGTTGAAGTCCATTAAGAGAAAGCTGTTTCCCGTAACAGAGAAACCAAGGTTCCAGGGAGACTAAGCCTGGTGTCCTGCTCTCTCCTGCATCATACCACAAAGTCACTGTCCCGGGCACCACCCTGAGCAACAGCAATAGCAGAGAAGGCATCCACTGTCCCCACAGAAGGGCTTACAGGCTTGTAATGGTATGCCTCGGATCCTAGAGGAGGTCAGATGGAGGGCTGGGGAGTCGGGGTGAAGGTTCAATGAGACCTTTCTCACTCTGGGAACCAAGTCACCTGCAGAGGGGGATGCACAACAGACCTCAGGTAATGGCCACAAAGCCTTGGAAGGGAGAAGTCAGGCCCTAACCCCCACAGCAGAGCTCGTGCTTCCCAATGAAGAGCCAACATTTGCAAAGAGCCTAGTGTATGAAGAACTGAGAGCACAGGACCTCTGGGACAGACTCATGGACCCAGGCCCACTGGTTTAGCAGCAAGGAGCAAGGGCAGGGCCTGCTCTGGCGGCCCCTAGCAGCCCTCCCCTTGCAGGAGCTGTGGGTGAGGGTGAGGTTAGTGGAGCTGGCCAGGCAGCCTAGTCTGGCAGCCAGCTGATAAGGCACCACCCTCTGCAGGTGGTAGGAAGGATGTAGACACCAGGGGCAACTAAGGAAAGGCAGCAGGGAGCCAGGAGTGATTTCACCTGCTACCCTCTCCCTGTAAATACATAAAGTCAAGCCTTGTCAAGATTTCCAGCTGGGCAGCCTCTGGCTCCCCAGTCTGGGAGCCTGCTGCAACTGGGCTTGGGGCCGCAACCCCACCAATCAGCTTTCTGATTGCCTCACCCAGCAGAACTTAATCCTGGGGCTCCTCTCCACACACACTGGGCTCCCTTTTGATGTCCTTTTATCTGCCTTTCCAACAAAATCACCCCTCAAGAGCTCTAGGAGCGTCTCCTGTGTTCTCTAGTGACAGCATAGCAAACCCTCACCCCTCCTCCATGGGACAAGGGCAGGGAGGGGGGCCAGCCAGCCAGAGAGGGAGAAGCAACCTCCTTCCTCTACCACTTGTGGCATGGGGTAGGGAACAGCCAGGCTTCCTCATGCCAGCTCAGAGCAAACCTGACAGAGGGTGGGGATTAAGAGCTCAAAAGGTGTAACAGACCAGAGTTCGAATCCTTCCTCAGCTGTGTAGTTTGAAGAGCTGTCCTCTCTGGTGTCTAAGCCCTGTTCTATAGTAGGGCTTCACTCAGGTGGACTTCACAGGGCTAGAGAGAGGACTCTGGGGCAGGTCTGTGTCTCACATAGTCAGGTTGAAGCACAGAAGTTGTTGAGATAAAAGGTCAGGGCTGCAGTTGAAGGGTTTCATACCAATTTACCATTGTGGTGAGTTTTTCTCACATACCTTATCCCAGCAGCTGACAGTCACAAGCCATGTCCAGGCAAGGACGCGGAATAGGCTGAGCATATGACAGGACTGGTCAGAGGTGACTTCTTGGCGGGGGTGGGGTGGGGTGGAAGATGGCCTGAGAACAGCATCAGACAGGGTTCTGACAACCCCAGGGTCAGCCCTGAGTATATTTCCAGACCCAGGGTAGGGGACGTGTCCAGCACCCACATAAAAAGGCAGGCATAGCAAAGGTAGAAGCAACACAAACATCTATGGACAGAAAAATGAACCAAAAAGTGTGGTCAATAACATAATTTTGGGGCTGCAGATATGACTTGAAAGGTAAAGTGCTTGCCTAGCATGTATAAAGACCTGGGTTCAATCCTCAATATGCTATAAAAACCAGGTATCATGGCTTATGCCTATTATATCAGTACCCAGGAGGGAGAGACAGGAGGATCAGAAGTTCAAGTTCATTCTTTACTACACAGCAAGTTTGAGGCCAGCCTAGGTTACATGACACTGTCTCAAATACACTCACACACACACACACACACACACACACACATTTATCATGTTGAATGTTATATAATATTGCAGTATGTATAAAATATTATTCAGCTTTAAAAAGGAAGAAAATTTTAGCATATGTTACCACATGAAATAAAACAATCCCCAAAAGATTTAAAAAAAAAAAAAAAAAAAAAAAAAGGCAGGCATGGTGGTTCATGCTTGTAATCCCAATGCTGGGAAGCAGAGACTGGAGGATCCCTGGAGCTTCCTGGCCACCCAGCCAGATTGGTAAGCCTCAGGTCCCAGTGAGGGACTATCTCAAGAAGCAAGGTAGATTCCTGAGAATGAAATCCAAGGTTGACCTCTGGCCTCTACATACACACATGCTATGTGCACACACAGGTACATGTACCCACACAAACACATACACGTAAAGGGGACCAGGGAGATGCCCTGAGGGCTAACCCTCCAGGTGGTCCTGCACTAATTCTGTGCTATGCAGAGCTCATGTCATCCTTCTGCCCTTCCATTCCCATGACTGGCCTCAGTGACTGAGCAGCCCCTCCCTCATGGGGCTCTCACCTTCTCTGCTCATCCGCCCCATCTTGTCTTCAGTGCTCAGGCTCACCCCTTCTGTGATGCCGCTGGTTCTGTCCCAGTGGTTCTCACATGTTGCCATGCCTCAGGACACCTACAGGCTGTAACAACAGAGTGCTAGGACCCACTCCAAAGACTCTTATTCATTCGACCTGTGTATAGATGTGCATTTCTAGCCAGCCCTAGCTGAGGCCAGTACCCTGGGTTTCAGGAGCACACTCTGAGAAAACCACTTCTGGGTATGTCTGGGAGAGAATTAAGTGGAGAAGACCCTACTCTGAATGTGGGAAGTCCCATCCCATAGCCCAGGGTCCTGGATAGAATAAAAATGGGACAATCCATTTGGAGATGTAGCTCAGTTGGTAGAGTGCTCATCCAGCATGCATGAAACCCAGGGTTCCATCCCAGCACTGCATAAACCAGGTGTGGTAGCACACATGCTGTAATCCCTGAATTTGGGAGGTGGAAGCAGGAAGATCAGGAATTCAAGGTCACCCTCGGTTACATAGCAAGTTCAAGGCCAGCCTGAGATACATGAGACCCTGTGTCAAAGGGATGGGGATAGGACAAAGGAGGAACCAGCTAACTTGGATGTTTTCACTCTGCTTCCTGGCTGCTATAAGGTGAGCACCTCTGTTCCATCATCCGTCCCTGCCTTAATGACCTGCTCCGTTTCCGATCTGGGCTGGTTCACCCCTCCTTAGGCAACCTGGTGGTCCCCCACTCCTGGGAGGTCACCATATTGATGCTGACCTTAGTACAGGCACCCAAGTAGCATAGCACACTACAGCCCAGAACTCCTGGACTCAAGTGATCCTCCTGCCTCAGCCTCCCGAGTAGCTGGGACTACAGGCATGCACCACCGCGCCTGGCCCTCCCTTCCCTAATGAACTAAACCTAAAACCATGAGGTAAAATAACCTTCCTCCTTCAAGTTATTTCCTTTAGACATTTTGTCATAGCAAGAAGCCTAATGCCCCTGGTAATGATATTGCTGACCACATGGCCAGCATGTTACACACACACACACACACACACACACACACAGGCACTGCAGTGAAGAAATGTTACATCAGAATCTCACTTCCTTTGCCCTGTGAGGCAGGATGCCCTGACATGGAAGGTGGATCTGGACTCTTACCACTACCTTCCAGTCCCTTAAGCAGCTCACCTAATCTGTCTGAAGTCAGTGTCCACCTGAGGGGTCTGCACTGTCCCTTCCCCCAAGGCCTTTGGGAAGAGAATGTAAGGAAGGACTGTTGAGACCCTGCTAACTTCTATATCTATTATGTGTCAGGAGCTCCCAACAGCCCAGGGGGACCACAGAGGGGACTGAACATGCAATGGGAATGCCGGGCAGACTTTAAGAGAATGGAGACAGGTTGGGGAGACAATTCTATCAGTAAAGTGCCTGCTGCATAAGCATAAGGATCTGAGCTTGAATCTCTAGAACCTACGTAAAAGACAGATATCTGTAACCCCAGAACCAAGGGTAGAGACAGGTACATTCCTGAAGCTCTTTGGCCAGCCAAGTTTGGTGAGTGACTCTGTCTCAAAAAGTAAAAGTGAAGGGATTGGAGAGAGGACTCAGTAGTTAAAAGCACTGGCTGCTCTTACAGAGGACCCTTCCCAGCACCCACATGGTATCTAACACCCATCTGTAACTCTAGTCCTAGGGGATCTTGTGCCCTCTTCTGGCCTCCATGGGCATTGTACATATGGGTGCACTTACACGTATGCAGGCAATACACAACTACACATAAAATTTAAAAAATAAATATTTTAAATAAATAAATGTGAAGAGCAACTGAGAAAAGATGCCTGACCTGGACCTCTAGCCTCTACACACTCACCCATACATGTCCACACATCCACAGGCATACATGCATACCCACACTGACAAGCACATCTGCCACACAATAA
>NW_008341050.1:1995893-2046260 GCF_000622305.1 Nannospalax galili | reverse complement strand
AGAGAAGCAAGGCAAATCTTTGTACTTTTCAAGTGTTGAGAGCAGCACCTGGCAGCAGGTGTTCAAAGCATGCTGTTTGCTGCTGTCCCTGTCAGGAGCGGATCTGTGTGTAGTTAGGGAACAATCACCAAGGCAGAGTCTCAAGTGAGAGACTCTGACACCGAGTTGTGTGTCTAGTGTGCTTCTGTGTGTGTCACAGAGGGAGGTGTCAGTATCTGTGCATAGACAGATCTACCGCAAAGTGTGTGTTTCCTAGAGACAGGGACCTGAAAACAGGGTGAGGGGCCGCGTCTAGGAAATAAGACATGGAACTATAGGAAGATTTACCATGTCTGCTTACCAGTCTCTGGCTTGCTTTCTCTCTTTCTCTCTCTTTCAAGATTTATTTTTACTTTATGTGTATGAATGTTTTGCCTGCATGTATGTCTATGCACCATGTGTGTACCTGGTACCCATGGAGACCAGAAGAGGGTCGGATCCCCTAGAACTGGAGTTACAGGCAGCTGTGAGTCACCATGTGGGTACTGAGAACTGAACCCCGTCTTTGCAAGAGCAGCCAGTACTCTTAACCACTGAGCTGTCTCCCCAGCTCCTTTTGAGAAAATAAAAGAATGGCAGTGGTGGGGGCTGTTTCCTGCTGGGTTTTATCCAGCTTCCAGGAGCAGAATGTAGGGGCACAGCTCCTTACCTCCCAGCTTACTCTAGTGCCACTTGAGCTGAAAGAGAGCTGGAAGAGGGGCCTGTCCTGTGACCTCATCCTCCCTGCCTCACACTTAGGTCCACACTCATGTCTCTTCTCCTCCCCTCCCCTCCCCAGCACCTGACCTTAGCTGTGGACCCTGAGGGTACTGTGCTTCTAGCATGGGCTGGGGTCCTGGGGTCCCTCTCAGCCCCTCTCCTTTACCCTGACATACTGTTCTCTCCTCTGCTTCCTTTCTCCTTACCTGTGTGGCTCCCTCTCTCTCCGGCTCCTTCTTCCTGTCTCCACCTCTTTGACTGATGGCTTCCACTCAAAGAACTTGGTAAGTGAGCCTGGGAGGGCAGTGGGGCTGCGGGATGTGCTGGGCACTGTGGGAATGGGCATCACAGAGGACCTTCCTCAACCAGAGTGGGCATAGCCCAGATGCCCCCACCGTCCTGGACTTCCAGATACTGTGGTTAAGGGGCCAGGATTCAGGGGAGAGAGAGGCACCAGTGCCACTGGTTTAGAGCTGTCACGCTCTGTTGCCTTTGGCTATTAGTGTCCCTTCGGGCATTTAATTGGTCCCCTCTAGCTGACAGAATAGATCCTACGCCAGAGAGAACTGAGAATTCACAACCAGAGATGCCCAGAGCATCATGGTCTATATAGTCCCCAGGGAGCAACTCTGGGTTGGAGGCTCTGGAGCCCTCAACAACCTGCCTGGACCCCAAAATGGGTTGATGGGGCTGATGGGGCTGAAGGGACTGAAGGGGCTTGGCTCCTAGGTCTCACAGTCTCTGGCCTCTGGGCTCTCTGAGCCAGGCAGTTGCCCTTGGCTGTGAGAACAAATGAACACAAGTCCTTACCTTGCCAGTCCAGTGAGATGGTGAAGGCTGGTGGGCAGGTGGGTAGCACGGTGTCTGGTAAGCAGGCAGCTCCAGGGGACTCAGGTGCTGGGCCTCTGGTTTCCTCCAGGCTGCCTCCTTAGATTCCTGTCTGGGGAGGGAGGATGGACCAGCTCAAGGGCCTCTGGGGCCAGAGATACCTAGTTGTCCCCCTCACCAGTAAGAGCTTCCAGAAGGGAGTCACTCCAATATCCCCTGGGAAGCCATGTCTGCCCTGAGGCCATGTGTTCAACCACAAAGGGCCAGTCCACCCTGGTGGAGCACTAAGTGGGTGGGTTACACAGGAGCCAGCAGTGTATCCCTGGTACTGAAAACCCCAGGTTGATGACCCAGTGAGCATCTGTGACCAGGGCCAGGAGAACTCTCCTGACTGAGTACACATTCCAGAGAGGAGTTCCCCATGAGCTAGGAAAACTAGCAGGCTTTATCTCTGCCTTCAGCCTTGCCTCTGTCTGAGCTGTGATCCTGGGGGGCCCTGTGAGCCATGGCCCTGGATAGAGCCATGGTCCTGAATAGAGCCAAATGGGGAAATAGCTCAGAGGTAGAGCACTTGCCTAGTATGTGTGAAGCCCTGGATTCAGTCCCTAGAGTGTGACTAGGGTAAAACATTGAGCTAAAGAGAAATAGTCCACCCCGAACCTCCAAGAGACGGGCTTGGGCTGTGGCTGTGGCTGTGGCTGTGGCTGTGGCTGTGGTTACACTGCCCAGCCTGAAATCCCTTTCTATTTCTTCCTTCTTCCTCCTTTATCTCCCCTGGGTCTTAAATTTTTATTTTTACATTTATATATTTATTTTGTCTGTGTGGGAAGGGAGCATGCATGTGCCATGGCAGGCATGTGGAGGTCAGAGGACAACTTGCAGGAATCAGGTCTCCTTCCACCACGTAGGTCCCAGATATTGAACTCGGTTCCTTAGGCCTGGCAGCAAGCATCCTTACCACCGAGCCCTGAGCCATCTCACCAGCACTCCACTTGGTTCTCAACTGGATGCAGGGACATCCCTCTCCCCTGCTCGGGTCCCTCAGTTGAGAAAGGAACAGAAGGTGGAAAATGAGCTAGACACAGAGAATATATGACAGGATGACAGAAAGAGCTGGAGGAGACTCCTTAGGCCTAGACACAGAAGTGGAGATGAAGTAGGCAGCATCACTTGAGGGGAGAACAAGAACTCGTAGGGGGTGGGGCAGAGAGACCCCCCACCTGCAACCCCTGTGCCTCCTCACTGCCCCATAAGGCAGTTCCACTGACCTCACCCTCCAGTCCTCTCTGCTCCCCATTCTGGCTCTGGCCCCTGGCCTTCTACGCCCTTCCCAACTAACTTTTTCACTCTCATCCAGGGTCTGAACAGCATGTTCGAGGTGTACCTGGTAGGCAACAACTCCCACCATTTCATCATCTCTCCGACGTCTGTCCAAGGGAAAGCGGATATCCGCATACGAGTGGCAATCCCCCTGGATTACGAGACCGTGGACCGCTATGACTTTGATGTAAGCCTCCCTCAACAGCTGTTTGGGGCTTTTTGAGAGGCTGCAGGGGTGGCCAGGGAGGGTAGAGCACCACTTCCTTAAATCCCACCGCACAGCTCTCCTCCTCTCCTTACAGATCTGACCCAGAGAAGCCACTGAGAATGACAGGGACTGTGCCCAAACTACCCTTTTGAAGGAGGGCAAAGATATGCCTGGGAAAGGGACAATTTCCCCCAGGCCCACCACAGCCTCAGGAAGCCCCTCAGGTACCCCTGTAGATTAACCTGTCAGCCAGCTCCCAGAGCCCCTCCCTCCCAACAGAATCAGTGGCCCACAGAGGGACTCACAGCACACAGCTGACATGAGCTCTGACCACAGCAGGTGCTCTGAGTTGGTACAAGCTAAGACACAAACAGGTCCTATATGGGGACAGCAAGGGCCCCAGATGCACACGAGAGCTCACCCAGCCCTGCTCTGCTCCCCTAGCTCTTTGCCAATGAGAGTGTTCCTGACCACGTGGGCTACGCCAAAGTGAAGATCACCCTCATCAATGAAAATGACAACCGGCCCATCTTCAGCCAGCCACTGTACAATGTCAGCTTGTATGAGAATGTCACCGTGGGGACCTCTGTGCTGACAGTCCTGGTGAGTCTCTGCATCCACAGGGGACACCAAGCAGCTGGGTGTCAGGTGCCCCCAAGAGCCCAGAGGCTGATGGTTGGTGTATCTAGATTCTGTGATACTAGGCTCCTTGCAACAGGGAGAAGGGGCCAGCCTGGAGGGTGGTGAGACTGGGGCAGCACACTGGTTTTCTGCTTTTTCTCTGAAAGGCAATCATCCCAGATGGGCCAGGAGTTATAGAAGATCTATCTAATCAGTGGGCCAGGTGTTGGCCACCTCTGAGAAGGGTAGCTCTCCCTATCTGAGCACAGCAGGCTCCTTAAAGATACCTGGGAAGCTCCCGTTGCCTTCGCTCTTTCATAAGAGATCACCTCTCCCAGTTCCAGTGTGTGTTAGTCAAGGCTCTTGGTTACAAGAGCCAGAAACCCTAA
This sequence comes from Nannospalax galili, assembly GCF_000622305.1. NCBI lineage: Eukaryota > Metazoa > Chordata > Mammalia > Rodentia > Spalacidae > Nannospalax > Nannospalax galili. Next base: position 2,042,156 of record NW_008341050.1, on the reverse strand, counting down.
TATGGTTCAAACAAGAAAGGATTAGCTCACATAACTTGAAGGTAGAAGTGACTTCAGGCGTGGCTGTATCTGGGTGTTCAGCTGAACTGGAATCTGTCTTCAGCAGCCAGCTCTGCTTTGGTGCAGGGTCTTAGAAGGGCACCAGTGTCCTAGGATTGATCTCAGCACATTAGGTCATCCTAGAACCAACTGTCATCATTCTGACATGTCGGCTATGGGTCAGACTCCTGTTGGTGGTGCTGGGGCGTAGGCCCCAGTTCTGTCCAGATGATATGGGCTGAAAATACAGAAGAGACATCTATTATAAACCTGAATTGGACATCGAACAGCTCAATATGGTAGACTATATATGCACAGGGTCTGACCTGTGGCACTCAATAAATGTTAAGTCACCATTGCCCCCTCCCTATGCACAAGGAGGCCCACAGAGACCTCACTGCCATTTCTTGCTCCAAGCTGATGCTGCCTGCCATAGCAGGCCCCCCAATCCTGAAGTGTGTTTACTTTGTAGACAGATGGTATGGAACAGCACTGCACCCCCAGGCCCTTCCCATCTGACAGTTATTAATATTTCAAGCAGATATTTAGCTAGTCAGGCCATCAGATGGAAACAGTAAGTCTGCTGCGGCTGGTTTTAGCACCCTTTGCGTCCCAGCCTGGGAGTCCCACAGCCTTTACCACAGTGCCCCAGCAATATACCACCTTCTACCTTGAGCTCCCGAACCCCTCCTCTAACCTCCCAGGCCCATCTAGAAAGCATGTGCCAGAGGATCCGGCCTCCTGGATCCAAAGTGTGTGTATAGTCTCTTGTATACCCTGGAACGTCATGGGAGAGGGCATCATGCAGTCTGTGATGTACCAGGCAGGGGGACAGTGAGTGGTTCTAACCTTCCCCAAGGTTGAGGACCATGTGGCAAAGAGTTCTAGTGTGGGGACCAGGTCTGGTGCTGTCAGGAAACTCTGCAAGAGTCCTTGCTGGTACAGCAGTCTCTGTTTGCATTTGGTATTCCTGTAGCTGGAGGAAGGACCTGTGGAGCGGGGCTGAAATTGAGGTGTGAGCTGGGCAAAGTGTGCCCAGGCTCTGGGGAACATGAGCCAAGCAAGCTGCGTATATCCACAGCTGTAATAGGCCCCTGGGGCTGCCACAGACCCAACTAGCCCCACCTCGAGTCTCGCTTACTTTCCTTCCTGTCAACAGACAAGCTTAGCCTCTCCTGGCCAGCCTCTGGTTTCCAGTTTCCCCATGCCAACTTCATTCCCTCCCTTTCAGATCCCTCACCCCAGGTCTATGGAACCTTGAAGTTGTAGGGCTCTTTCACCTGGTAATAAGTTCTAGTGACAGGACCTAGAGCCTCAATCTCCACCTTTACTGAGGGCTGCTCTATCCATGTCCCTCTGAGCATTCATGACCTCACCTCATCTGTAAAATGGGTACAACACCTCCCAATGTTGGGACAGAGGATACAAATGCATTCCTGAGTGACTCCCACCCCCAGCTCTTCTCCATCACCTCAAGGTACACCCCAGCTCCTGGCCCCACCCAAAAGTACCCCTCCTTAGCCCCCCAGCCCCACCCCTCACGTTGAAGCCCTACCGGCAGCCTTTTAGCCCTCTGGCCATCTTGGCCACCCTCTCCTTTCCAGCTAGGTCCTCTCTCCTTCTCTGCCTCAGAAAGGGCCGCAGTTATAGCTGCCTGCTCAGGGCTGTGAAATTCCTTCTTCCTCTGACCTTTTCTGCAGTATTATTAAAATGTTTCATGGGCAGTTGTGTCAGGAAAAAAATTATAAAGAAAACGGAAGATGTTTTCATTTGCACCATAGGCTGAGTAGAGCCAGTTGCAAGGGGCTTGCCCAGCCCCCACCCTGACACAGCCCTGTTTCTGTGAGAGCAGGCCACAGGGTCACCCCCCTTCTAGAACCTCTGGCTCCATCAGGAAAATTTCTGCCTCTGGGGCCAGAGCTGTGGGGGCTCTTTTCGTTGACAGGGACACTCGGGGAGGCCTGAAACTGTGCCCAGTGAAACGGCCTGACAGCCTCCTAGAGCTGTCTATAACAAGAAGGACTTGTGGGAGTGGGGGGCAGGGTGTCAGCAGTAGGAGGTGTCTGAAGGGACAGTCCCAGGCAGGGGTGCAGGGGTACTGCTCAGTCACAGTGTGTTTGTGATTGGGTGTACAAGCTGTGGAGTCTGTTAACTGGTGTTTGTTACTATAATACAATACCCAAGGACGAATATAAAGAAAAGAAGTTTACTGAGCTCACAGTTTTGGACACTGAAGGTCCATGATCAAGTGACCTGAGAGCAGGCCACAGGGTCACCCCCCTTCTAGAACCTCTGGCTCCATCAGGAAAATTTCTGCCTCTGGGGCCAGAGCTGTGGGGGCTCTTTTCGTTGACAGGGACACTCGGGGAGGCCTGAAACTGTGCCCAGTGAAACGGCCTGACAGCCTCCTAGAGCTGTCTATAACAAGAAGGACTTGTGGGAGTGGGGGGCAGGGTGTCAGCAGTAGGAGGTGTCTGAAGGGACAGTCCCAGGCAGGGGTGCAGGGGTACTGCTCAGTCACAGTGTGTTTGTGATTGGGTGTACAAGCTGTGGAGTCTGTTAACTGGTGTTTGTTACTATAATACAATACCCAAGGACGAATATAAAGAAAAGAAGTTTACTGAGCTCACAGTTTTGGACACTGAAGGTCCATGATCAAGTGACCTTGTTGGTTCTGCATCTGATGTGTGACAAACAGCAGATGGCATCGTGGCAGAAGCAGTTATCAGAGGGAGAAAGCACATCACAAGACAGGCTCTTTTTACAAGAACTAAGGAGTCCTGTTAGTACCTCCTTAGTCTTTTCCATGGACACACTCCAAAGACCTAAGAACCTCCCCCAGATCCTGCCTGGTACATCACCATACCGAGGCTCCATCTCCCAGCATGTGAACCCTTGGAGACATGGACAAATCACATCCAAACCACACATGTATACATGCACAGTCATACTTCTACATGCATGTACATGTATGTAATTATGGGTATTTGCAGCAACATTTGTACCAGTATATACCCAGGTATGGATGTGTGTGTGTGCATGTGTGAGTGCATGCATGCGTGCATGTGTGCACACATGCTGCAACTATGTGCATTCAAGTATATGCATACGTACATTGTACATAGGTGTATGCAGGGCAGGGCTCCCCCATGTCCAGGTTAGGATGGGTCTCCTCCTCATATCTGCCAGCCACTCTTTGAGTCTCAACCTCCCAGAAACAGCAGTCAGGCAGGAAGGCCATGAAGCATCTTGTCCTGGGTCCCTCCTTGGCATGGGGTAATCCAGGAACCTGGCCCATCAGTGTCAGGGGCCTGGTAGGGTTTGTGGGTATCACTGGACAGTAGGAGAGGTTCAAGGTGAATGTAAGTATTCATTCAACAAATGTCTGGTGACTGCTAACTAGATGCCAGGCACATGGCCCAAAGGACACAGTGGTGGTGAGGACTTGCTTCACAGAGTTCACACTCTCTTAGAAAGCCTGATGTTGATATTAAGAAATGAGTCTTTATATTACTACTTTCTGTGATGGAGACCAGAGAACCTGTTACAGGGTCCCTGATCTTGACTGGGATCATAGAATACTTCTCTGAGGAAGTGGCATTGAAATCGATATTAGCAGGTAAATAAGGGAGGGAAGGACATTGGAGAAAGCAAGAACAGCATGTGCAAAGGGCCTGTGGCTGGAATGAGGAGAGGGATGTGATACAGAGAGATGAAGTCCTGCTTCCTCAAAGCCAGACGCTCAAATGGCTCTCTTCATTGCAAATTTACATCCCCACTGTGCCCATTGGGCTGCTATTCTGACAGTGGGACAGCTTATATCAAACCACCCTCATGCCCTTATTCTCTGTGGGTAGCATCTGGGAAACAGCAGTGTAAGGAGCCAGCATGGCTGCCTGCAGTTTGGGGATCAGGCTTTCAACTGTCTGGGCGCCATGTTCCCTGGCAATGGAAAGGAAGGGAGCTGAGGATGAACAGTGCCTAAGGGGCAGGCAGGCCACCTCTGGGACAGTCCCTATTGGAGGCCCAGGCCTCTGCCTGCTACAGGGGTGGACCACAGCAGGATGGACTGTATACAAAGCAGGCAAGATGAAGGCAGGCAGGCAGTGCGTGCCTGAGGGTCCTGACAGATTGGCAGGTCGCCATTGCCCTGTCCAGGATAGAGTGCCACCTCCCAGCTGCAGGCAGACTGACCTCAAGGAGGCCACTCAATGACAGGCCCCCTTCCCACTCCGTTTTCCAGCTCACTCTACTGTCTATGGCCTTGGGCCAGGTCACAAGTCACCTGGGGGACCTAAAATACTGTTTTTCTATAGGGCGATCACTCCTTCCCTGGGACTCTGTTGCCTTCCTACCCAGTGAGCAAGTGGAACCATCCCAGGCTGCACCCCTAGATGCTAGGATGCCCAGGATGGTGACATGGATGTGAAGTGTAGTCCACACAGATGTAAAGGAGTACCTCGCACTATGGTTAGCCTATCTGTCACCCCACCCCTGAGGACCAGTTCAGGTCTGCCACAGTGGGTCTTTCACAAGCCATCGGGCCTCAGTTTCCCCCTCTATGTCCTGGGGGAGAGACCCTATACAGTCCTGCTGAGGAGAGTGGTTATGAGCAAACAATGTGGTGGTTCGTGTGGACCCTCAATACTTTCAGGAAAGCCTCTGGTCATACTGGCCTTCCCTGCCAAGGCTTCCTGCAGCCCCAGCCCCCCTGACAGGTGCCACCCTTGGAGTCCTGGTCCTGCCCCAACAGGGCATAGGTACTGGGCAGTCACTGAGCCTTTGGGCCCCAGTGAGATGTGACTCAGGATCTCAGCCCCAGAGGCAGGGGCAGCACCCTGGCTGGCTAGTCTCATTCCCAGCAACATGCTTGTCTCCTGTGCTGCTGGAGTCCCTTCTACCCACTGGCTCTGGAGGTTCTCCTGTCCCTTGTTCCTCTCTCTCCAACCTCCACATAGAAGCTTGGAGAAGAAGCCCATGACCTTTTTTTCCCAAGGCCAAAGTTAAAGATCTCCCCCGACCCCACCCTCCACCCTCCATCAGGTCTGGCCATCAACACAGAGCCTAGTTGCTGTCTGTCCCCTTCTCTGCCTCCTCCCCACAACTAGCAGGCACCACTGATGCCCAAAGAAAAGGGAGAGGTAATGACATTGCCCCAGGCTAACCCTGATGGAGGCCAGCTTCAATCCTGTATAGTCAGGCTCTGAGTAAAGACTTCAAATAAAACAGGCCTCTTCCATCAGCTGTCAGGCTGAGGCCTGGCTCCCAGCTCTGTGGCTGCCAGGCACCCCACCCCTCAGACTCGGGGGTTCCCTGCCCTACCCCCACACTGTTGAACCCAAATAGTTCTGAGTTAGGCTTCAGACAAAGGAGCCCTTACTTTTGTCTTAGGAGACTCACCCCAGGTCCTCCCCATCCCTCTGCTCCCTGGAGGAGGACACATTGCTCCGCAGCATTCATTGGAACCTTATATACCACATCAATTGCTACAGGGTGTGCTGGCTAGTAACAAGGCTCTGAAGCCAGAGACCTACGTTCAAGTCCTGGCTCTGCTGGTGGCTGTTTAACCGCAAGCAGTGGCTTAGATGTGTCCTGGTCCCCCAGACTGTAGAGTGTGCTGTGGGCTAATGGATTAATTACGCATCTCTTAATTAGGAGACAGGACAATTCAAGCACCAAATTCATTAAAGACCCTGGGTAGGTGACATGACAGTTGTGATCACTGGTGCTGTGACTGTTATCCTCATCTGTCATGAAGGTCTGGCTTCCACACCTTGGGTCTCTGGATCTTACCCGCCCTGCCTTTTATTCTGACTTCCCTGGCCTCCTGATCTCCTCCCCTGGCACACTGACTGAGCTATTGACTGTGCCAGCCCCAGGAGCCCAACACACAGACTCTGACCTCAAAGCACCAAACACAGAGAAGGATTAGAGACTGCTAAATGGAACAAGACCCAGGCAGAGAGCAGGTATGTTGTGTTGCCAGGTGCCGAACTTGTGTGCTTGCTCAGGTTGCTGCACTTAGAAGGACCCTGAGCTGTCTTACCTAAACTTCTTCCTGCTGTGTGAGCAGAGCCTCTTACCTTAGTTCCTGTTCCTTGGGCCCTGTATATCACAGAGCTTGTTCTGGCTATAGTTTTCTAATTCTCCCAAAGAAACTCAGTGGCTCTCCACAGCTTTCATCTAGTCCTGCACTCGTCAGCAAACGCTTGCTTTGGGCATGCACTGAGCACTGGGCAGCACCCTCTATTCACATAGAGTTCTTTTCTGTGCTGACTACAGCATAAGGAATCACCGAAACTTGGCCAAGGCCATGTCATTACGCCCATGGATTCAGTGTCAGGGATATGGAAAGACTAGGGAGCTGGCAGGTGAACCCAGCAACTGCAAGCTGGACCAGCAGGTCTAGCGTTCACTTCCTAGATGACCTCCCCCTCCTGGAGAAGCAGGAACTCCCTGCTATCCTAGCACCCTCAGGCAGGTAGAGTTCAAGCACTCTGGGCCTGCGGCATTCAAGGCCTCTGTTTCCAGGCCTTGGCTGCTGTTCAGTTCTCCCTGTATAGAGCCCCTCATATCTGCCTTCCTATACCCCATATCCTCCCTTTACACCATCACCTTTCGTAGTGTCTACTGTTACTAGGTCACCTACATCTCCTTCTTTGTCCTTAAGAGCCAGCTCAGTATACCCTCCTCCTCCCCCCACCTGCACCCCACCAACAAGAAGCCCTCTCTCTCTGATAACTTGCCCATCTCCCCTACCACTCTCCCTCCACCAAGCTCCCACCTGTGGGTCCCCATCCTGGATGTGCAGTACACAGTAGATTTGAGTCCTATGGTGGTGGGGTATGAGATTTAGGATAGCTTGCTGGAAGAATGTGTCAAGAGAAGAAGGTGAGCAAAGGCCCCATGGGGAAACTGAGGCACAGAGAAGATAAATCCTGTTGCCCAGGTCACCCAGCCAGTCAACAGAAATGTTTTCTCTTTCTTTCTTTCTTTCTTTCTTTCTTTCTTTCTTTCTTTCTTTCTTTCTTTCTTTCTTTCTTTCTTTCTTTATCAGAATCCTCATTTGTGCTGGACGTCCCATGTGTTTCTTCAAGGGATGATCACATGGGCAGATTTCTGGCCTGGGAGCCAAGTACTGATGTTCTATGAGACCCTAGGCCAGTCTTGTTGCTGTTTGGCTTCCTGTTAGGTCCTGGGTACCTTTTGAGTGCTCCTCCCAGGTCAAGCTTCAGAGATGCAGACCACAAGCCAGGAGCCAAGCTAAAGCAGGGAGAGGAAGGGCAACAGGGCAGAAGTTGGGCTAGTGGAAAACTAGATGAGAGGGTGCCCACATGTGGCCAGAGCAGGAACCTTGCCTCCCTCCTCCCAGCAGACTCCTGGGCAGATTGCTGAGTGCCTGGGTTCTAGGCTCATCCTCTGTGTACTGGTAGACTAGTTCCTACCTTACCTGTGTTGGTGGGGGGGGTGTCCTCAGAGTCACAGTCCAAAACCTGCAACTATTAAGTGCTCCAGTGCCAGTATAAGTCAGGTGTCCACTGGCTGTCTCTAGCTTTCTAAAACAACTCAGCTCTCTGCTTCTGATGTATTGGTTTGACTTGATTCTGCCATTTTATAAAGCTGCCAACAGAAATTACAGTATGAATTATTAGCTAATCTGAGAGACACCAACTTGACCCAATGGGTAGGCCCCATCTGAATAGTTTAGCAAGCCCAAGAAAAAGCAAGAGGTTAGCACTGAGAAGAAAGTCATGCAGTATCAGCCTAGAACCCCCAGAAGCTGGCCTTCCTCACAAGCCCATTGGATTGCCCCCCCCGTGCTTCACCCCATTCCCCCCAACCCCTCACCACTGGCATCTTAATTGATCTCATTGTTCTGGAAGCCCTAGAGACCTGAGGCTCCAGCTGTGCTTAAACAGAACAAAATCTCTTCCAATTTCCCCACCGTTTAAAAGAAAATTGAATTCTTTATCTGCAGCCTGGGGAGGGGAGTAGGGAGAGAGAAGGAGGGAGGAAGAGAAATAGGAAATTGCAGGTCCCCCATCCAGCTCCCAAGCTGTCCTGGAAGCCTTCATTAGACACAGTGTTTTCCCCATTTTAGGGATATCCAATGTCGTCCTTCAGGGCCCCTTTAGTGGGCTCTTGGCTCAGGCTGGAATATGTGTGTTGGGGGCAACTAAGCAAGGAGGCTGACGGTGATTGACAGGTTGGAGTTCCTCTAGCTGTCAGGCCTCAGTGCTCCTGGCCTCTGTTTATCTCCTTAATCTAAATATCAATCCTAAAACCAAAATGGGATGGAGTACGAGGCAGGACCGGTACCCAGGAGAATTCTGGATGGGGTAAGGCTTGGTTAGTGAGAGGGGAGGCAGCAGGGGCTTGAGGTCTGGGGCTGAGGAGGTGTTGTGCCCTGGGTCCCCCACCTCTGCCTTTGCACTGTCATGGCTTGTGTAGCTCTGGCTATTCTGAGAACCCACCTTCAGGACACTGATTTGTAACAGATTCATTATTGCTGTTGAGCCCAACAGGACTCTACAGGGCTGCCCAGCCTCCATGACAGGTGTCTCCAGAATCTACCAGCCTTGATAAAGGGTGGCTCAGATGGCCTCTGACCTCTGTCCCTTTATCAAAACCGGAGGATACTGGGAAACATCTCAGGCCTGGCAAAAGGATCTCAGGCACTTAGAGACTCTTGGACACTTTTCCTGTTCTGTATCTACTATATGGAAGACACAGGCCCAGGGAGGCAGGTTGCCCACCCAGAGCAGCAGGCTCCAGAGAGCCCAGGCCAGGATTCCAACCCCCTCTATCTGATCCCAACTCCATCTCCTGTCTTCTCCTGTCAAGTTACTTGAGTATTGCTAGAGCAGACCTTAATCCACAGGTGACCTTGATGAGGTCCCTCACCAGGGGCCTCAGTGTCCTCTTCTGGAAAATTAAAGCACTAGGCTGGATGCTCTAAGGCTCCCGGTGCTGACATGTGACCACCTGCCCCCAACCGGTCCGCTCATGCACCTAGAGCTTCGACTCAGAAGTCACTGTTCCATAAGCTGGCTGCTGATTGTTCCTGCTCAGACAATTGCTCCAAGGACACCAGAGGGGAGAAAATGGAACCCCCTGGGCAAGGGGATGGAGGGTAGCTATACCATAGCCCTGGCCAGAGCAAGTTCATTAACACTGTAAACCAAAGGCCTGTGCCAAGACCACGTGGGCCAAGCACTGGGAAGGTCACCAGCTCAGGTTGGCACAACCAGAGGGAGAGCCACTAGGGCGGTGATTGTGTCTATCCAGGGAGCAGGTGGAAGGAAGGTTGAGGGCAGACTGAGGGGCATGTGGAGGTTTGGGAGCAGCAAAGCTAGGTCGGTGGGTGGGCTAACCCAGCCATGTGGTTCCTATGAGAGGGATGGGAACTGCTTTCCGCCAACTCATTCCTGGAGTGCCTCAAAGTGTCTTAGGCACTGACTTGTCTGGTGCTTTTCAAACTTTTGTTTTAAGCTATGATCTACAATAAAAACTCCACTTAACATCATGACCCAAGGATGCACTCACATGTGCACATACTTAGAACTAAACACTTTCTTCCTATACGGACAAATGTCCTCTGGTATTTTCTATTTTACTCTACTGGACTTCAGTTTTTGAGAGAAAAAAAATGCATTCATGGTCCATTAGAGTATAGTACCCAAACTTTAGACTTCTCTGGACCTCACTGGATGAGGAAAAAAATTTCTTGGATCATATATTAAATCCAAGGGTGTCCAACCCACAGTCTGTGGGTAGCAAATGATACATACACCCATGTTACATGACATGGTATCTTAGTTTGTTCTTCATTGCTGTGACAAAACACTCTGACCAGTACCAACTTGGGGAGGAAAGGGTTTATTTGTCTTACATCTCCCAGGTTGCACGCAGTTCATCAGGGAGCCCAAGGTAGGAACTCAGGGCAGGAACTTGGAGGCAGGAGCTGGAGCACAAGCCATGGAGGAATGCTGCTTACAGGCTTGCTCCCCTGGCCCCTGCTCAGCCTGCTTTCTTATGCAACACAGGCCCACCTGCCCAAGGGTGGCACCACCCACAGTGGGCTGGGCCCTCCCACATCACTCATCAAGAAGATGCCTCTCAGACATGGCCACAGGCCAGTCCAATAGAGGCAATTCCCCGACTGAGGCTCCCTCAACCCAGGTGTGTCAAGTTGACACTAAAGCTATCCAGCACACATGGTAACACGATATTGTCTTCAGCAAAGTTCACATTCAGGGGCCTGGAGAGATGACTCAGTGGTCAAGAGCACTGGCTGCTCTTGCAGAAGGCCCAGGTTCGAATCCCAGAACCCACATGGTGGCAGAGGATCCGATGCCCTCTTCTGACCTCTGTGGGCACTACATGATACATGTACACTTACATACATGCAGGTATAACACTCATACACATAAAATAAAAATAATTTTTTAAAAAAATGTTCACATTCTAGGGGGCTGGAAAGATGGCTCAGTGGTTAAGAGCAGTGACTGCTCTTACAAAGGAGCCAGGTTCGATTCCCAGCACCCACATGGCAGCTACGAACCGTCCTTAACTCCAGTTCCAGGGGAATCTGAAACCCTCTTCTGACCTCTGCAGCACTGCATGACATGGGTACACTCACATATATGCAGGCAATACACTCATACACATAAAATAAAAATAAGTAAATTTTTTTTTTTTACAGTTCACATTCGCCGGGCGTGAGGGGAGCACACCTTTAATCCCAGCACTCAGGAGGCAGAGGCAGGTGGATCTCTGTGAGTTCAAGGCCAGCCTGGTCTACATAGTGAGTTCTAGGACAGCTGGGGCTACAGGGAGACCCTGTCTCAAAAAGACCAAAAAGAAAAAAAAAAGTTCACATTCGAGAAACACATAATCAAATTACAGAAAAAAAATTAGACACACAAAAATATCCCATCATGTTGTACGTAGGTTTATAGATTTGTGTTAGGCCACAGTCATAGCTATCCTGAGCTTTGTGCAGTATATAGGCCCCACATTTTGGACATGCCTGTACTAGATTGATTTCATAAGTGTCTACTCAGGGGGTGACCGTGTGTACATGCCCTAAGGACGCTACCTCTACTCTGCTATCTGAGGCTGTCAGGATGATGATGGAGATGACTGAGATTTTCCTCCAGGCTTTGGCCACTGTATTAGTTACTCTTCTGTTGCTGTGAAAAACACCATGACTAAGGCAACTTACAGAAGGAGGAGTGTATTGGACTTACGGTTCCAGAGGGTAAGAGTCTTTCAGAGTGGAGGCAGCTGGAGCAGAAAGCTGAGCACATACATCTTCAGGCAGGCACAGGAGGCAGAGGAAGACAGACTGGAAGTGGACAAGCTGTGTACTCTCAAAGCCCATCCCCATGACCTCCCCAAACACCACCACCAACTGACCAAATGTTCAAATGCTTGGAGCCTGTGAGAGACATTCATTGACACCACCATATTCCACTCGTTGGCCCCCATAGGCGCATGAGCATATCATAAAGTAAATGCAATTAGTTGAATCATAAAAGTCCCCAAGGTCCTTAAACAGTCTCAACACTGTTCAAAAGTCTAACATCCAAAGTCTCTTCTGAGACTGAAGGAACACTCTTAACTGTAAGTCCTTGCAAAATCAAAAAGCAAAGTACATACTTCCAACATGCAATAGCACAGAATATGTATTCCCATCCCAAAAGGAGGAATGAGGCGTAGTGGGGAAATTCTGGACCAAAGCAAGACCAAAAACCAGCCTGGCAAACACCAGCTCCTGTAGCTCCATATCTGATGTCTGTGCCTTCAGTTCCAAAGGGCTTAGATAGCTCTGCCCCTCCAGTTTGCTGCCTGCAACAGTCACCCAGCTATATTCTGAGTCAATTACTTCTGAGCTATGTGACTTTGAATGAGGTCACTTATATCAGCAATGACCAGTAGAGCTGCCAGCAACAGGAACTCCCAAATTGCTTAGATAAAACTGAAGTGTTTGTCTCCCATCTAAAAACAGTACAGATGTGAGAAGCCTAAAGTAGCTTCTTCAAGCTCTCCTCCTAGCCTCCCCTAGTGTGTGGACTTCATCTTCATGACCCAAAATGGTTGCTAGAATCCCAGCCATCACATCCATATTTCAAGCTACAGGATGGAGGCACTGAAGAAAGGCACATCCCTTTTCCTTCTTAAAATGTTTTATTGTGGCTGGAGAGATGGCTCAGCGGTTAATAGCACTGACTGCTCTTGCAGAGGACCCGGGTTTGATTCCCAGCACCCACATGGCGGCTATGAACCATCCATAACTCCAGTTCCAGGGGAATCCAAAGCCATCTTCTGACCTCCATAGCATTGCACGACACAGGTACACTCACATACATGCAGGCTATACACTCATACACATAAAATAAAAATAATAAATTTAAACAAATAAAATGTTTTAATTTTATTTATTTGTCTGTGTCTGTGCCCACACAGGTCAGAAGAGGGCATTAGATCCTCTAGAGCTGGAATTAACAAGAATTTGGTGCTAAAACTCAGGTCCTGTGTAAGAGCAGCAAGCACCCTTAACTGCTGAGCCACCTCTCCAACCTCAGGTCTCTTCTTTTGAGAGTCCTAGAAATGCCTTGCAGATTTCTGCTTTTATGTTATTGGCCACAACCTGGTCACGTACTTACCTGCAAGGGGGCTGGGAAACATAAACATAACTCTTTCTCCCAATTAATATTGTGTCTACCTTAAAAACAACAACAACAAACCCACCATTATTTCTATTAATTTGAGAAGGGGGAGGGGGCTTGGATGTGTGGTCTCTCCCAAATGACCTCTGTGCGCTTCAGTTTCCTCTCCTGGAAAGCGACAGAGATACTTCCTTATAGGTTTGTTGTAAGAATCCATTGAGATAACACATACCAAGAGCTCAGCACAGTGCCTGGCACAGAGTAAGAGTTCAACTAGTGACGGATGCTAACATGAGGTGCCATTGTCACTCTGAGCACCATCTGTGTGCATCAGCTCATTAAATCCCCATAACAACTGAGTGAGGCCAAAATGAGCCACCTCATTAATAGAGAAGAATGTCAAGAGTCAGATAAGACAGCTGGTGCCAGGCGACACCCCCCCCACCCCCGTGGCTGTGCTGCACTATGAGGCCTGGGCTTGTCTCTAGGCTGTGGACATCCTTCCCTTCATAAGCATCACTGACTCCTCCAGGAGACCGAACCCCTTCCTGTGAGCCTGGCCAAGCCTGGGAGCACAGCTAGAGAAAATGGCTCAGTTGATAAAGTGCTTGTCTTGCAAGCATAAAGTACTGAGCTCAGTCCCCAATTCAAAAAAGCCTGGTGTGGTGCTGCATGTTTGTAATCTCAGTACTGGGGAGGTAGAGACAGGTGGATCCCTGGGACCCACTGGCCAGCTAGCCTAGCCTACTTGGTGAGTTCCAGGCCAATGAGAGACCCTGTCTCAAAAACCAAAGTGGGGGGCTGGAGAGATGGATCAGTGGTTAAACACTTGCTGCTTTTGTAGAGGACTCAGGTTCCATTCCCAGAACTCACATGATGGGTCACAACTGTCTAACTCTAGTTCCATGGGATCTGACTCCCTCTTCTGGCCTCCTTGGGCACCAGGCATGAACATGGTGCACATACATACATGCAGATAAAGCAATCATGCATATAAAAAAATAAATCTTTAAAAAAAAGCAAAGTAGGTGGTACTTCTTGAGGAACAGCAGATGTGATTCAACTCTGACCCCCATATGTGCACCTGAATACACACACACACACACACACAGACACACACACACACACACACAACTTAGGGCCACAAGATGAGTGTCATGCCATATGACAGATATCCAAAATAGAACCAAATTCACCAGCTTCCAAGCAGAACCCAGATCTAGAGCTTCTGCCTGCCAGCCAATTACCTACCAGGAGAGAACCCAGATCAGGACAAAAGTCCCCTGTGGGCTCCCACTGGGTATGACAGACCTGCAAACCCAGAATTAGAGGACTGGGGTCTTTGGTGGTTGAATGACCCAGAGACAGTCCTTTTTGTCCCACAAGCCTCAGTTTCTCCTCTCTCTACATCTTCAAAATGAGACTGCCACTGAGTCCTCTCTGCCTTTAAAATTTTTTTTGATTTATTTGCTTTTAGTTTTATGTGTATGTTTTGCCTGCATGTATGTAAGTGTATCATAGACATGCAGTTCCCATGGTGACCAGAAAAAGAAGTCCCCTGGAACTGGAGTTACAGACAGTTGTTAGCCACTATGTGAATGCTGGGAACTGAACCTGAGTCCTCCGTAAAAGCAGCCAGTGTTCTTAACTGCTGAGCTCTCTCTCGAGCCCGGAACCCCCTCCTCCTTTGAGGCAAGGTTTAGATATATGATCAGTGTGTGTATTCTGTGGGTGACTGAGGCACATGCTCTTCTCTTAGTGGACTTCTGCTTGGACACTCTGACAGCTGGCAGGGGGTGGGAAGGTTGAGCAGAGCAGCTGGGACACAGCTGCTTCTAGGACCTTGGAGGTACAGCAGGATTCCTTCCCGTATAGCCTTGGACTGTTCAGCCTAGGTTAGTGAGGGGTTTGGGCCTCTGCAGACCCTCTGTTGAGTTCAGATCTGGGGAGATATACACTCCCTGCCACAGACCTTGACCTTAATTTCTCCTGTCATGTGAGGCTGTAAAATTCATTAGGGCCAGGCGGGTAGAATGATGGAGATGTCAGGCGGGCAATCAGGTGGGTATTTAATCTATCAGACTCGTGGCTTACCATTTAGCCAGTCAACGAGAGAATGTAGAATCGATATGTTCATTAGCGACAGCATGTGTTGGCCCAATCAGCACCCACCAATGACAGCAGGCATTGGGAGGGGGGGTGTTACCCAGTGGCCAAGTCACCTTGAGAGAGAACATGTAACTGGTGAACAGCCCCCTCCTCCTAACCTCCAGGTACCTCTCCATATCTTCCTACTAGACTGAGAGCCGCCTATCACCTGTATAGCCCATGGGGACAGGAGAGGGTAACATACGGAGGGGACCCTGGTGAGTTAGCTGCGGTACTGGGGAGGTTGCACCCCCAGGGGGTTGATTGGACTGTCTTTTCCCCTCCTTCCCATCTCCTAGGTACATACGATACACTTAACTGAGCTTCAGTCATGTGTCTATCCCCACATCTCTCCTCTGCCACATAATCTCAGTTTGATGATGGCTGCAGAGTAGCCCAAGTCCTGATTGCAGATGTCTCACTCTCCCCAGCTGGCCCTCCTCCTACCCTCCTCCTCCCCAGTTCCCAGGAAAATGGCTTTCTGTGTCCAGTTTGCTTTGCTTGGTGATCAAATGTTATTGAAGGGGAAAAAAAAAGTCACTCAATCGCATCTTCAAAGCCAAGGGTGTGAGAGAAGGAAGAACATGTATATGGAAGGGTTAGAAGCGAGCTTTGGGGTTTTTATTTTTCTTTTGTTGATTCTATGTAAATGCCAGAGAGTCCAGAGTTCAGCTCTTGGCTCAGCCAGTCACTGACTGTGGGACCCTGAGCCACTGGTGGCTGTGGAATCTGTGAAAGCAGTGGGTGTGCTTACCACCACATCCTCATCCAGCCTGAGGGCTCTGTCCTAGGTCATCCTCCCTGAGGCGAGTGTTGAGAGCAGGCAGCTGGCATGGCAGGGGACCCAGGAAACAGGGAGCAGAAGTATGTGGTGCCCACTCATACCATGGGCAGCCAAATCCCTGATGGGGAATTTGGGTGTGGAAGCCGAGCTCCATCCTAACCCAGGGACCAGGAGACTGGGGTGCCAGTCTATGGAGAGTGAGGGCAACTCCAGGGGCGTTAACTCCCCCCATCCTTTCAGCAGCTTCCTCCAAGCAAAAGCTCACAGGCAGAGAGGCAGACAGGTCCTCTGGTAGAGCAGCTCCAGGGGTTCAGAGATAAGCACAGAGCTGTTGTGAGTGGTTCTGTGGCTTCCGCTCCTAGCAGGACTTGGAAAGTGATGTGGTAACTCAGTGGCCCCCTCTGGGAAGAGCCCATGAATATACCTCCTCTCAGATACACTGCTCTTGACCCAGGGACCAATCACAAGGGCTGGTTTCTGGCAGCTAGGGTAGTGATGTCACCCATGATGTGATGATGATGGGGTCATGTGGGAGGCACTGCCCCTTGGCAGGGCTGCTGCCCCCTGTCTAGGGATGTAGAGACTCACTGAGCAGGTCCTGGGTCACACAGGGGAGGTTTGCCAAGGGGGAAGTGCCTGTCCAGTGTTGAGCCCTTGCTATGGGTTCCTGGAAGACCTGGCCACTGGTACTACCTGGACAGCTATGGAGTCCAGCTCTGCCCCCTTCCTGGGCTTGTGAGCAAAGTGAATGCAGACTAGCTCATGCAGCAAGCAGGTTTACATCCCTTTCCCATCACCTCCTATGTCAGGGTCCCAGTGGGCTGCAACAGGCAACCACAAACAGGTGTCTTAAAACAAGGGAAGGCTATTCCCTCCCAGCCCAGCTCAGGAGACCAGAAACAGGGGCAGTGGGGCAAGCCCTCCAGGGGTTTCCAGAGTCCAGATACTAAAGAGCCCCAGCCTCTATCTGCATCTCTCTCTCTCTCTGCATATCTCTCTCTCTCTCTCTCTCTCTCTCTCGCTCTCGCTCTCTCTCTCTCTCTCTCTCTCTCTCCCCCCGCCAAGTACCTTACAAGGTTCTTGTCATTGAGTTTAGGTTCAGGCCACCTAATCTACTATGTCCTTAACTTAGTTACACCAACCAAGGCCATTTTTCCTAACTCCTTTGGCATGACAGCGTGAACATGTCCTTTGAGAGATCACCATTCAGCCCATTCCACCTGGAGGGTGACTTATAGGTAGCAAAAGGGACAGCTGGATAGAATGTTATACTGGGCACATAGGGGCTGACCATGAGACCTGGCAGCTCTTCCAATGTAAGCATTCAGATCTCCCTGTGCTGCAACCCCACCTTGTACTATCCATCCCCAGTCTTTGGCCTCCTTGGCCTGGCTCACCTTGGCCTACCCAGAATGCCCTCCTTACCCCTCAGGGCCCAGCCCTCCTTGCAGCTGTGGCCCTGTTCCTGCAAGACCCAGTCTTGCCACTCTTTGCCCATACCCAACTTGAACTCTTTCTGTTGTGTTAAAACAGGGCCTCCATGTCTCTCCCCAGCTGGCCTAGAACTCTATATAGACCAGGCTGGCCTAGATTTCACAAGAGATCTGCTTCCTGAATGCAGGAATTAAATATGACACCATGCCCATCCTCTCCTTGGATTCTTAATTTCTGGCCAGCATAGATCCTTTCTCTCACCCTGTGTGCAGACAGTGCATTTGTGATGTTGGTGCTCACAGGGAATCCTGGCTGCCTCTTGCACTTCTCAGCTTCTTACATGACCTGTGTGGTTGATGCTCAGGTGACCAGTTTGGTTCACAGTGAACCCTGGCCTGGAAGTATGACTTGCCACAGGCATCCCAGGCAGGACTAGAAAGAGACCGTTCCTGATGCACTGAGGGAAACTGATGCACAGGGACAGTGAGTGACTTATCAAAGCCACATGGCCAGCTCAGGACAGGGCCTCCAACCCAGCTGGATGCTCTAGAACTTTATCTTTACAATCAGACCCAAGTTCAAATCCTGACTCTGCGGCTGACTTACTTGAGCATCCCTAACCCACAGTCAACATCTGTCGAATAAAACTAATAATTGTTGAAGTTGTAGTTGCTGTTTTTTAAAGTAAATGAGGAGCTGGAGAGATGGCTCAGCAGTTAAGAACACCACCTGTCCTTGCAGAAGACCCAGGTTCAAATCCCAGCGCCCACATGGTGGCTAACAACTGTCTATAACTCCAGTTCTGGGGGATCCAATGCCCTGTTGTATCCTCCGTGGGCACTGCACAACACGGGTGCACTTACATACATGCAGGCAATACATTCATGCACATAAAGTAAAAATAATAAAATATTTAAAAGTAAATGAGGGACTGGGGAGATCATTCAGTTGGTAAAGTACTTGCCTCGCAAACATGAGGACCTGAGTTCAGATCCCTAGTACCCACTTAAAAAAGCCAGGCATGCAGTGCATGCCTCTAATCCAAGCACTGGGGGGCGGGGGGAGTGGACATAGGCCGATCCTTGGGACTCACTAGCCATGTAGCCAGATAACTTAGTCTGTTTTGAAAATCTCAATGAGAAATCTTGTCTCAAAAAGAAAGGTGAGCCAGGGCTGGCACATGCACTCAGGAAGCAGAAACAGGAGGATCTCTGTGAGATTGAGGCTAACCTGATCTACATAGTGAGTTCCAGGCCAACTGCAGCTACAGGAAGACCCTGTCTCAAAAACGCCAAACATAAATAAATAAACAAATAAATAGGGGAGAGAAGGAGAGAGAAAGAAAAAAAGAAAAGAAAAGAAAAGAAAAAAGGAAGAAAGAAAGGTAGGAGTTGGGCAACATTCCGGGGGAGCCAAGGTTTTCCTCCAGCCTCCATAAACACGTGCACACACGTGCACATGCACCAACACATGTATACACACATGCACAAAGTAGATGAGGCTGTGGGCAGTCCTCTTGTTAAGCCCAGCTCTCTGCCCTTTACAGTCTATTTAACAAACCTGCTTTCTTTCTAAAAAGAGTAACAGCAAAAAAAAGGGACATAAAATGCCTTATCTGAACCACATGCCTTCACATCTGCCCCATAACAGAATCTCAGTAGCACTGTGTGACTTCAAGCATCTTGCTTAACCTCTCTGAGCATTGCTAACCTCATCCATAATGTGAATACTGTGTTGGGAGTGGAGCCTAAGTGTCAGTACATCTGTGTTCCCTACAACAGTGACAGGACCAGTGTAGACTAAACGAGGCGAGTTGCTGTTTGGGAAGTTATCACCAGCAGGAGATTTTATCTGACATAGACTGTGACCTTTGCCTTACTGGTTCTTTAAATGTTGATGTCAAGTTGTTAGAGACAAGTTCCACCCCACACAGAGCCAGACCCACAGCTAGCCACGTCCCAGTAAGGATGGGGACTTGGCTCCTCTACCATTGAGCTCCCTGCCCCCAAGGCAAAAGGCCCCAGGGTCCACCAGGCAGTTGGCACACGCTAGCTGCTCCTGTCCCCACCGACAGCCCTTGACATCTCACAATTGATTCCCCACGAGGACCCCTTTAAGTGCAGAACTGCTGGTCAGAGCAATTTCCTCCCATCAATTTTTATTTCCAGATTTTAAAATAAAGGGAAATAAAAAAGGTAGTGTGAGAGCCCAAGTACACCCCACCTGCAGTAATAAACAAGAGGGGCCCCTGTGCCCCCAGAGCACTCGCCAGCCCACCTCCACTGCCGCAGCAGGACATTTGGATATTAGGCATGTCTTTTCCCCATAGGGTAGGCACCACACCCCTTCATCTCAACCTGGCCTCTGCTATGCAGCCTGGGGAAGCAGGGAAGGCCAGGCTGAAGAGGCCCATGAGGAGTGCAGGTGCAGGAGACTGGAGAGTATGCACTTAAAACTGGGGTGGAGAGGACAAGGAATGTAGCTTAGTTGGTAGAATGCTCACCTAGCATACATGAATCCCTGGGTTCAGTCCCCAGCACTGCATAAATTGGGTGCACACACACCTCCCAGCACTCAGGAGGTGGAGGCAGGAGGGATCAGGAGTTCAAGGTCATCCTTGACTGCATAGTAAGTTTGAAGCCAATTTGGTCTACGTGAGACTATGTCCAAAAGAAGACTAATACCAGCTCTACTTAGAAAATGGTCCCTGTGTACCAGCCATGGCAGAAAGCACCTTCCATGAATTGCTTTTGTCAACCCACACAATCCTGTGAAGCATGACTGCTACTGTCCAGATTCACAGATAAGGAAACTGAGACTCAGGACGGATGTTAGTGTGGAGATTCTTCTTCCTTTCCTTCCTTCTCTTCCCCCGTGATCCCTCCCTCCCTCCCTCTCTCCCTCCCTCTGGCTCCCCCTCCATCCTTCACTGGTCTCACTTCTCTGATGTTCTTTTCTCCTGAGAAACCCATCCACTCAGGGTCTGAGACTCCAGGCTTGTATCTGCTAACTCCAAAGTCCTATCTCCTTCCTCCTCCTGCTCTCTCAACTGGTCAGTGTCTGGAGGCCAGGCATTTCGTGGATGCTAGGAGGCCCTGAGGAGCCACGGAGGCTCTGAAGAAGTCCCAAGTCAGAACCATGACCTTCCTACCTCACCCCATCAGCTGCCATCTCCCTGGAGTCCAGCAGCCACCCTGGCCTATGCCATACCAACCTCTCTAAGCTTCTTTGTGTCCCAAGAGCCTGTGCTCTCCTGGGCAGTCAGAGTGAGTTTTGACAATGGGAAACAGGTTATAGAGGGACGAAGAGGCCAGGGAAAGATCCCTCCAGCAGAGAGCTTTGCTAGTGCCAGGATGGTGAGCCAAGACCCAGTCTGACCTGGGAGGAACCTGAGGACTGGGTGACAAGGTGAGGGTACAAGGGCAAGGACAGGAGCTGGGTAGGGGTCGAGTGCTTGTGGGACGGAGAAGGGCAGAAGTAGACAGACAGCTCAAATGCCTGGGCAGCACACGGGCCCCAGCACAGATCACACCAAAATCCATACTTGGGCATTTAGGGCAGAAGGTGGGCCAGAATCCAGATCGTACCACCCCTGCAGTGGTATCTTCACGATTCTGCTTAGCCATACACCCTGATGACAACCTTTGTGTTAGCCTTGGACTGAACTCCAGAGAGAAGGATGTTCTTCACCCTCAAGCTGCAGAGAGCCCAGCAGGGACACAAAGACAATAGAACACAGATTCCACCTACAATTGTTAGCTGATCCAAGAAGTGCTCAGTGTCATGATTGATTAGTAATGTCTGCCATGGGTATGGGTGATGATGATGTGATAGCTGTCCAGTCCAGATCACAGTGGGCTACAAGGTAGGAAAGGCCCTTTGTTTTTCTTTCTTTGCAGCTTCCACCAGTCAGCACCCCCCACCCCCACTTTTCCCAGTTGCCTTCCCATTTGGTTCCTGTTCCCCACCAGAGGTGCTGAACCCAGCTTCACCTGAGTCCTCGCTTCACCTTTCACCATAGCATGCCTTGTTCCAAAGTCTCATAGGCTCAGAAGGTCCAGAGGAGGCACCAGGGCTTCCCTAGTAAGTCTCTTTCCCTGTCATCCACAGCCTGCCTATCATTTCCCCTGTAGCCTGTGCTTATTCCCTGGTACGCTGCCCCTTGGACCACCCGCCTTAGAATCACTTAAAGTTCTAACACTTGCTCTAGAGCCAACATCCATAGCTCTTCCCCCAGGAATGTGTCCACCCTTAGGTACACTCAGGGAGGCACCCAAAGAAGTAACATCCTGCCACACTTGACCCCTGCCCACTTCCACCTCATGGCCACCATGGCCTCACCTTCCATCCCACGTCATTTGAGTTAAAGAAGAATCTTCCCGTTGTCCCAGAGGCATGGGCAGTCTGGGTGTTTCCTGTTCATCACCTTGCACCTGGGATGGTTATTCCCGGCCAGAAGGCTCTGTGATCCCAGGTCCCCTAGCAGAGCCCCCTCTAGCCTCTGCCAGCCTCTCTAGCCACTATTTCTCAGCAGAGCCCCATGGCTCTCACTTTGTTTGGGGAACTGCTATGAGGGACTGGGCGATGATGAATGTGGAAAGTGTAACCGGCACAGCACCAGGGCTCGGTGGAGCTGTTTAAAAATGCATTCTGCCATGTAAATTTCTGCTTCATCAATCCTTATGACATGTCAAACATTGCTGTTGTTTCCTGAACAAATTGTGCTTAGTGCCCTTCTCTGCAGATCTGTGCACACAAGCAGAACTGCTCACCAGCACCCACCGCCTGCTATGTTGCTGGGACCCGGCGCTGCCTGTGAGGTAGCTGGGCAGCTGGGCCCGCCTTGCTTCAGAGCAGAAGCCCCTGGCATGCGTGTGGGGTGTCTGGGTGTGCATGCGTGACCAGAGTGCAGGTGCTGGGTGGGAGGTGACTGAGCATGCGTCTACAGGCCTGCTGGGAAAGATGTCCAGGTGGCTGGGAGAGGTGGGATGGGGGCCACAGGGGCTGGTGGGGGACACTTGCGACTGAAAGGGTGTGTGTGTAATTGGGGGCTCTTTGGATGAAGCCTGCCTGCACCAGACAGAGAGAGGTGGGATGGGGGCCACAGGGGCTGGTGGGGGACACTTGCGACTGAAGGGGTGTGTGTATAATTGGGGCCTCTTTGGATGAAGCCTGCCTGCACCAGACAGAAAAAAAAATATTTTCCTGGAATGATTTGCATGGGAAGACAGTGGGGAGGCAAGTCTGTTGGGACCCAGAGAAAAGGAGAGAGAGAGGGTGTGAGTGTAAAGACTCTGTGGGGTGTGGGAACACAGGAAGAGAGAGGGTGCCACGCAGGACAAAGCTTTCAGGTTCCAGGAAGGGTGAGGATGTTAGCTCATCTCCATCAGGAAGGAGTCAGATATTAGCATGTAGCATCTGAGCAGGGGATGGGGGGGGCGCGTGTTTGGAAAGAGACCAGATGAAAGCCAGGTTCCAGGCTGATATGAGCAGGTGGGAGTCAGTAGGGGTCTAAGGCTCTCTAGCTGGGTAAGGGTACCCCCAGGGAGGAGACAGACACACAGGAAGACCTGTTCCCTGTTGGCATGAGGAGCCCCTCAAGTCCTCTTATGTTTATCCCCACAGAGGGCAGGATGATGGGCCCACAGGTACAAGGAAGGCTGTATCCTGGGAGTTGTGTGAGCCAGAAGGCACCAGTGGCCCAGATGCCCCAGCCCTCATCTGGGACCTCAGGATGGACCACACAGCCTTCCCAGAATGGGACTGACCCAGCCACTCAGACCAAGCTTGATCTTGGACAGAATGGGGACCCACTTTGGGCGTCTATGGAAGACACCTATCTGGCTCCAGGGCCCTAACTGAAGGGATACATCTTAGGAGCCCCAAACCCTCTGCTGCTCCAGCTGACCCACTCAGTCAAGTGGCTAGGCAGGGCACTCACTCCGTCTGAGAAGCAGAGGCAGAGCTCTTGCTGGGACCCAAGAAGAGTCCTGCCTGGAGGGGCCACCTGGCTTCTGTAGGCTAGGAGCACCCCATCCCTCCTTCCTACCTGAAGTAAGAGCAGGGAGGGACATGGTTAAAAGCTCAGGCCTAGAGTTACCAGGTTCTGTGGCTGGGTGACCTTGGACAAATTGATCGACCTCTCTGAACTCCAGTTCCCTCCTTTATCTGTAGAATGAGAAGATGGAATAAAAACACAGAAAACACTTGGCAAATTTTGTGGCCTTCAGCAAAATACTCAAAATGAAAAGATGGGGGGAGGGCACCCGCACTTGCTCTCTCACATCTCCGTAGTGACAGAGGCTGGCATTTCCGACTCAAGCCTGGCCAATCTGGAGATAGAGCCATTCCTCCCCTCCAGGCTCCCCTCTCACCTTGTCTTAACCTTTGGAATTTTCTCCCTGTGTGTACTTATTTTTTTCTTCTTGGTCACCAGCAGAAAATGACACCTGTGCTGGCATTGTCCATCATGGAAATAAGTACTGTGGACATAATTATGAAGCCCAGATGTGGAATGTGCTGGGCTGGGAATGCAGTGTGAGGCAAGGTTGAGGGGGTGCCTTAGAAATCGGGCACTAGACCCGTTCTGGTCTAGTGCTCTCTCCATGTGGGGAAGTATATGGGACAGTTACTGACCACAGGGACACAAACTGACCTCAGGACAGATGCTAAACATAGGGGCAGATGCTGACCACAGAGACATGAATTGACCGTGAAACAGGAACTGACCACAGGGCCAGGTGCTAAATATGGAAGCAAGTGCTGACCAAGAGGGCAGGTGATCACCGTGTGTCATGGTTTGAATGAGAATGTCCCCCATAGGTGCCAAGTGTTTGAATACGTGGCTCTAGTTGGTGTCATGTTTGTGGAGATTTAGGAAATGTGGTCTTGCTGGAGGAAGCATATCACCGGGGCAGAGCCTTGAGAGTTTATAGCTTTGTCCCATCTCCCTCTCCGCTTCCTGTGTGTACTTCGAGATGTGAGCTCAGCTTTCTGCTCTGGCTGCCTCTTTCCATGCCTCCCTGCCATGATGGGATCCCTCTGGAACCACAGGCCAAATACACTCTTCCTTCTATAAGTTGCCCTGGTCATGGTGTTCTATCACAGCAACAAAGGAGTAACTAATACGCCATGGAAACAGGTGCTGACTGCAGGGACAGCTGCTAAACACAGGCAGGAACTGACCATGGGAACAAGTGCTGACCCACCCCAGGTCCTCCTTGGCTACAGGAAGCCCACAGGGAGTTAGAAGTATCCTGAGTCCCCAAGCCTGGGTGCCTACCTGTGCACAGTCCTCCCCAAGTTCTTGGCTCCCTGGTACCAGGCCAGTGGCTGTCCTGTAGATCCCAAGCACCTTGTCACAGAACCTTCTGCAGGTCAGAGCAGCCTCCAGGAGCTCTCTCCCACCTGGAGCCTGTTCTCGGCTGTAACTCACAGCGTTGTTCCTCATGTTTCATTATCCTATTTGTTTTCTGATTGTCTATCTCCCTGTTCTGATTGTACGTCACCTTCTAGACAGGACTTAGCACTTTGGCACCCAGCACAGTAGCTGGCACAACGAAAAGGCTAGAAAGCGTTTCCTGAGTAGTGAGCGAGCGAGGGCAGGGCACTGTCAAGAAGTTTCCGAATGTGCCAGGCATCCTTTTTCTGCCCCTGCACATCCACTGTGCCATTTTCTATCTGGGGCCCTGCCACCCTCCAGGATGTTGCTAATGGATGTTTAGCAGTGGTCAGAGTTTGGGGTGCTTCATGAGCCCCAGCTTACCCCCAGGCAATCTACTTGACCCCACTGACTACTCACTGCCCACCACAGCATCCACTAATGAGGCAGAGCCTATGTCATGGTCCTTTGTGTAGAAGGAGGATTTCACTCCATTGGCAAAGACTTGGAGCCCCATGCACTACACAGAGGATAGCAGGGAGCTGGTTACCAGCTTCTCCACCAGGAAGGATGTGGGGGGTGCACAGAGGTGATTATGCATGCATTCTGAGAGGTGTAACCAGGGGCTCTTGGGCCAAGACCAGTGAACAGAGAACTCTCTAAGCACAAGGGCATTTAGGATGAGTCCTGACGAGTGGATCAGAGTTTGGACAACAATTATGGAATTAAGAGATGGGGTAACTCATGGCGAGAAGGCAGTTTGGGGTGTGTCAGGAAAGATACAGATACAAGCACAAAGGCCAGCTGAGCTATAGTCAGACTCTATATTAGGATATTGGTCTGGAATGAATTCAGCAGATACATATACAGCTGTCTGACATGGGTGATGGGAACCAAACTTGGGTCCTCTAGAAGAACAGCAAGCACACCTAACTGAGCTGAGCCCTGTGAAAGACAATCATTTTTGGCATTGGTTTTGCTATCTTTCCCCCAGACCCATCTAAGAACCCTAACAGCTAGTGAAATATACTAGTGTACACATGCAGGTGCCAACTTATCACTTGGTTGAAGTGTTCACCTGGAACCCCATGGAATGCCTAGGTAACCAGGTACAATCTGAGAACCACCCACAAAGCCAGCGGGTCAACCTCTTCCTGCTCCCTGGAGCCATCTGCCTGGCTTGGAGGCCCCAGGAGTCTCTTACAGGAATGTCCACGTGTTCATGTAGCAGGGGAGGGGTGCTTGTGGCTGGGGAGGATATTTTATTCTATATCCATGGGCTTGAGTCACTTCCTTATGTGAGCCATGGTCTGTCACTTGACGTGGCTGTGGAATTTTCAGGTGGCTGCCATGATTGAGTCTAGGAAAGGAGATGGCTTACTAAATGACAGAGAAAGAAGAGCTGGGTGGGATGGAGCCAGGTTGTCCATTGCCTGGGTACACAGAGTGGCAGGTGGGTAATTAGGAGCTGGGTGGATCAGCTCTATGGATAGCACTCAGGCCCTATGCCCCTCAAGACACAAAATAGATTTGAATGGGGTTGTAGAAGGTGGGCCACCAAGAACCACAAAACTTCTGTTTCCTCATTGGTATAAATTCCATCAGCGAGACCAATGCCTGACAGAACAATTTAAGGAGGAAATATGTATTTGGCTCACGGTTTCAGAGGGTTCAGCCCTTGGTCACTCAGCCTTATGCACATGGTCAGAACATCATGGTGACAGGAGCATGTGATGGATGCTGTCCTTTACTTCTTGGAGGACAGGATGCAACAAAGTGTGACAGAAAAGGGTCAGGTGTAATATTCTCCAAGGACCGGCCCCTAGTGACCCACATCATCCAGGTAGGCCACCCCTCCCATCAGATGAGCCTGTGAAGAAGCTAAAACCATAACAGGGGATGGGTTATAAGTACCCACCTGGTAGGAATGTGATCAAAACTAAAGAGATTTATGGAGCTGGGGGAACGGTTTAGCTGGTAAAGTACTTGCCATGCAAGCACAAAGACCCTGAGTTTTATCCAAAGCACAGCAGCTGAGTATGATGGTAAATGCTTATAATCTCAGCACTAGGAGGTAGAGACAGAAAGATTCCTGGGACTTGTTGGCCAACCAGGCTCACCTAAGCAGCAAGCCCCACGTCCCAGTGAGAGACCTTGTCTCTATCAAGGTGGACAACTCCTGAGGAACAATATCCAAGAAAACTTCTGATCCTCAAATGCATGTACTCACACATGTACATGTGTACACACACACACACACACACACACACACACACACATAAGCAAACACACATTCACCCAACCACACACCACAAAGAGAGTTATTCATTACTCCATACCTTGTAAAAGGGCACAGATGCAGCTATAGATGACAGAGATACAAGTGCCTCTCCAGGCTCCTGCTAGGCTTCAAGCACATCTGGTCAACCTGTCCCTAGCCTGCATCAGGGACTCCCAGGCCAGAGGGGCTGTGGAATGCTAAATGCCTACAGGGTGGTTCAGGGAGGGCAGGAACAGGTGAAAGAGGGTGGAGAGGGGCACTAAGCCAGCAACAGAGCAACATGACCTGAGTGGTCTCAGGAGCTGCCTGTGGTTCAGCCTGGGTCAGAGACAGGGCTGGGAATGGTTGCAGAGGCTGTAGACACCAGCAGGAGGAAGAGCTGGTGCAGCCCCTCCCCTCCCCGCCCCTCAGGGCACAGAGTTCTTGCCCTCTTCTCTGCTTCATGCATTTGAGAAATGAAAGCTGTCCCACGCCTTGGTACCAGGCCTATATATTTCATACGGTCATTAGACAGTGACACCAAAGGACTCACAAATGTTCCTTGGTCAGCTTTAGCGGCCTGAGCAGGCAGTGAGAGGACCCCAGGGACCAACCAGGCTCTCTGGGAGTTGTTGCTGTATCCAGTACACCCAGGGAAGGGAGGGTAGGCTGTGGGAGTGAGACCAGCATCTGCATTAGATCAGGCCAGCTAGTCTCCAGGGGCTCACCACCTAACTGGCCTGGGCCTCAGCTACTCCAGACTCCAGAGTGATGGACACTAGACTAGGGGAGCTCAGGGATCCTTCTTGTCCCAACAGTCCAGGTTACAATTCTGTGGGGGCCCCAGATGCAAAGGGCTGATCCCTAGGCTCATATGGGACCTTCTCTCTGGGCAAGAACATGTGTAACTGCCAGCTCTCTTTTGTCCTTCCCTCTCTAGTTTGCTCCCAGCCCCTCCCGTCCCTCTCCTTTTGAATCCTTCTGTATTAGCCTTCTCTAAAGGAACAGAACAATAGAATGAATATATATGTTAAGGGGACTTATTAGATTGGCCTACACAATATGGTCTGGGTAGTCTAACAATGACTGTCTCCCCCTGGAGAAGCCAGGAACCAGGTAACTGCTCAGTCCATGAGCATCAGTCCATGCCCCTGCCATCCCCACCTGGTACTGAAGGCCTGGAGGATTCCCGGAGAGCTGCTGCTCTTCAGTCCACATTGGAAGGCCACAGAAGCTGGGCTCTGATATCAGTGGAAGGATACAGCTTGGCTGCAGCAGAGGAGAAGAACACACCAGTGAGAGTGAAGCCAAGCAGGCAAAAGTGGAGCTCCCTTCTTCTACCTCCCTTTACCTCCAGGCTGCTACCCGAAGGTGTCGCCCACATCTACCATGGCTCTTCCCACCTCAAATAACCTGGTCAAGAAAATCCCTCCTGGAGGCTAGAAAGATAGTTCTGGGGTTAAGAGCACTGGCTGCTCTTGAAAAGGACCCGAATTCAGTTCCCAGCACCCACATGGCGGCTAATAGCTGTCTAACTCCAGTTCCAGGGGACCCGACGCCCTCTTCTGACCTCCACAGGCACCTTGTACAACACATACTTGCAGGCAATACACTCATACATATAAAATAAAAATAATAAAAAAATACAGGTGTGGTAGTGCATGCCTTTAACCCCAGCCTCAGGAGGCAGAGGCAGGTAGATAGATCTCTGTGAGTTCAAGGCCAGCCTGGTCTACATAGCAAATTCCAGGCCAGCTGGGGCTACAGGGAGACCCTGTCTCAAAAAGAACAAAAATAAACAATAAATAAACTAATGCATAAAATATTAAAAAAGAAAATTCCTCCCAGCAACTTGGCCTTTTTTGTTGATTCCAGGTCTAGTCAAGTTGAAAACCAAGATCAACCAAAACACCTTCCTTCCACCTCCCTTTGCAATCCCCTTTCTCCTCCCCACCCCCTTTCTTGCTAGATGCTGTTTATTTCTTGGGGTCAGAAAGCACCTGTCCCTGCTGTGTGTCAGTCAGAACCTCCCCACTCTGCAGCTTTTCTAGCCCTTTCCTCATACATCAGGATGCTAAGGCCCCAGGGCATATTGTTTGGCCCCATAGGTGACACTCACCTGGAGCTGGGGTCCCTACCCCATTCTAGCCCCCATCAGGGGATTCCATGACATAGTCAATTTTCCCCCAGGTAGAGGCAGTGATGACCCTCTGATGACAGTCTCGTGACACCCTGTGTGACAATGCTGGTTTGTCATTATAACTGAGGACTGGAAGGCCCGGAGTTTCCCCACCCTACCTTTACCTCAATCCCTGGAAGGGGAGAGTAAAGGGTGCCATTGGGGGAGCTGTGTTCTCTTCTCTCTTAGAATACCCAGGCTCCCTTCCTTCTAGAACAATCCTCCTCTTGGCTTAGAGGTGGCCACTCAGAGACTAGCAGCATAGCAAACGACATGAGGCTCAAAACCAGCTCAGTTCTGTTTCAAGCTGTGAGCCTTGAGTAAGCTATTGACTTTCATCAAGCCTCAGTTTCTCCATTCATCACTTGGGTGGTTATGAAGATGGAAAGAGCCGTATGTGGGAGGTACCAGTTACTTGTAATGGCATTGTCAGGAAGAGTAGCTCAGTCACTGGGGAGACACCCTCCAAGGAACCAACCCTGGCTTTGGGGGTGGGTTCCATTGCTGGGCATCTCCCCTGCACTTATTCAACATGCATGCTAGAAGCTGTGACCAGCCCTGTACCTGGCTGGGGTTGTGGTGGGAACAGGGGTCTGTCTGCACTGTCTTGGGCCTTGGATGTGGGTATAGTGAATGGAAACTGGGCACAAGAAGCAGTTCCCTGAAAGCCAGCAGTCCAGAGCCCTCGGAAATGGCATCTTTATGAATAGCCACATTTTCCGGTTAACTAAGATCTTAATTCTTTGGGTATAAACATATTTTTCATTTCATTCATTTGG
This sequence comes from Nannospalax galili, assembly GCF_000622305.1. Lineage (NCBI taxonomy): Eukaryota > Metazoa > Chordata > Mammalia > Rodentia > Spalacidae > Nannospalax > Nannospalax galili. The sequence continues at coordinate 2,012,478 of NW_008341050.1, read as the reverse complement.
GATAGAAATATATTATTCATCTATCTGCCTTCTGGAGCTGAATATACCGAACGTGCATTAGCTCTCTCATGAAAATTCAGGTTTATTATAAAGAACGTAGAATTTAATAGATTTCATAGAATCTGGGAGCTTTAAAAGGAACCTCAGAAAATATTGAGTAGAAAGGCGTTAAATGTATTTTTAGCTGCAGTCTTTATTCACAATGCCTTCTTAGAGAGAAGCCTAAGAGTAAAGAAGATGTGAGTGGCCCCAAGGTCAGCCTGGTCCTTTCCCGATGGATACATGGGGGCAAGTCACAGCTGGCCAGCTCTGGGACAGTGATCTGGGAAGGGACCAGAGGCCATAGCTAGGATAGTGCTTGGTGTAGAGGGTCTGCTGAATATGCAAGATAGAGGGAAAGGAGGCAGGAGGGAGAGAAGGGAAGAGGATGGGGAAGGGAAAGAGGAAGGGGCGGGAGAAAGAAAAGAATGGGGAAGGGGAAGGGGAAGGGGAGGGAGATGGAGGATGGAAGGGAACGGGTGGGCACGTGGCCTCCTTTAGCCTTCACTGAACTGCAGCCATGTCTGTGGTGAACGGACGATAGTACCAACCACAGAAGCCACCCCCAGAACTGCTGTCATCTTGGGGAAGAAGGAGAGGCAGACCTCAGTGGGGTCCTGAAGGAAGAGCATCAGACAGGGAACAGAGGTGGCCCATTCCACCTCTGCCCTCCTCACATCCAGATCATAGTGGGGTTATCTTAGCCCTGAAGCCCCTGGGCCTCGGTTTTATGATCTATGGGATGGGTGGAAGGGTCCAGCCTCCTCATCTCTCATGGATGGTGGTGAGGGTCAAATAGGCCACCATCTGCAAGGACCTTCTTGAAAACATGAAACATCTGTGACCCAGCTGTCTCTGGTCATCACGTGGCCATTGTCACCATCATGAGGCTGGCCTCTCCCCTCTAGCCTCTTTGACTGCAGGTGACAAGTGCTTAGTGAGCCCAGCCTAGGTAAAGACCCTGATGAGGGGGGACGGGGGGTCTTCCAGAGCAAGCTACAGGAGGGCAGAAGCTACAGGGTGCTGAAGCACCAGGGCTCAGCCCTGCCCTTTTCCACTGTCCTCTGGGTGCAGCTCCATCCTCCCTAACACCCTGGAGCCCCCAAGCCCCCTAACCCTAGCTCCACTCCCTGGAGAAAAACACTTCATCACTTGTTCCAGAACATGGCCGTCTACTCTGGTGTGCAGTGGATCATTGCTTGGGTCAAAGATGGGACCAGAAATCCCTCTCCAAGGAATATCACATCTCACTAGAAGCTTTGGGAACTGAAGGGGTGGGGGCAATCAGCAAAAGAATCCCAAAGCTGGCCGGGGGAGTGGGTGTACACCTGTAATCCCAGTGTTCGGGAGGTTAAGTCAGCAGGGTCGCAAGTTCTAGGCCAGCCTGAACTACATAACAAGACTGTCTCAAAGAACAATAGTAAAAGAACCCACCAGATGGCTGAAGCCATACCCACCATCCTGTATGCTGCTTTGCTGTAGGGACCCTCCCCCAGCCCACCTAGCCTGTCTCAGACCAGGACGGGTGGATAGGCACTGTTAAGAGATTTCTGGAAGAACCATGCTCTCCAGCATAACCTAACAGCCTTCTGTGACCAACCACTGAGCACCTTGCTGAACAATGTGACTCTAGGCAGTTTGGCTGGACCACAGGAGTTGTATGCAAGTGACACAGGTTGCCCTTTCTGGGTCTGGCAATAACAACTCGACTTCTCATTTTACCCCTGCAGGCCACAGACAATGACGTGGGCACCTTTGGGGAAGTCAGCTACTTCTTCAGTGACGACCCTGACAGGTGAGCTCCTGCTCCAGCCCCTTGGCAGCTGCTTCTTGCTACTCATGAGGTCCAACAAACCACTGAACCTGTGGGTGCAGTTGCTAGTCTGGCCCTGATGGCAGTCAGTGGGCCAAGCCCCTTAGCTCTCTGGGACAGGGTTTGTCTGGCTGTAGCTTGGAGGATGGAGAAGATTAAATCTATGAGGTTAGGAAGCAGTGACATCACACACCTCCATCCCTGCCACCAGCAGCTGCCACTGACATTCCAGACCCTACTCTGTACCAAGTGCTTTGTCAAACACTTTCTGTGCATTGTCCTGGGTTATCCTTACTACCAAGGGCTGGGGGAACTCAGTGCTCAGCACTGCCGTCACTACCATCAGAAAGATGAGAAAACTCCAGCTCAGACAGGCTGTTATGTACAAAAATTCACTAACAATTCACAGAACTGGTAAGCGCCAGGGCCAGGCCTTTGCACATGGCCCTTAACATCAGAACACACAGTCCCTAGCAGGAAGTGTCTCTCAGTGGGCAGCAGGCACTAAGTGGATCACTTGTCTCACCCCCCCCACCCACCCCACCCACCCCGTGCCACTTTGCACATTGTAGTAATATAGTGCTTGGCTAGCTCGGGCCAAGTTGTCAGTTTATCAGAGTCAAGGGAAGGCCTGTCATTTTAACATGATCAAAGGCCCAGTTGAATTAGGAGGGCAGGTCTGCTGCTAAGAATGAACAGCCTAGGGCTGGGGAGATGACTCAGTCAGGAAAGGGCTTGCTATGCAAACATGAGGACCCGAGTTTGATCCCTAGAATGCTAGTAAAAAGAAAAAGAAAAAGCCAGGCATAGTGGTTCATGCCTGTGATCCTAGTACTCCCTGGGTAGGCAGAGATAGGAGGGTCTCCTGGGGTTCACAGGCCAGTGAGAGACCCCCATCTCGAAAAAACAAGGTGGATGATATCTGAGGAATAAAAGCTAAGGTTGACCTCTGGCACACATTCTCTGTCTGTCTCTCTGTCTCTGTTCTCTCTCTCCCTCCCTCCCTCCCTCCCTCCAGCAAAGTAGGACAGTATGGGTTTATATGTGTATGTATATTCTCTCTCTCTCTCTCTCTCTCTCTCTCTCTCTCTCTCTCTCGCCAAATACATTTGAAAGCCCAACTGAATGAGGCAATCTGATTGTAAGCTTGCAGTGCAGGCCCCAGCTGTCTGTATGAATGATCAGGAAGAGACTGGGACCCTGGTAGGTGAATTGCTGCATCACTGACCACTCTGTGACAGATGCTTAGCACAGGGGGAGGGGGAGCCATAGCAGTGGCTGGACACACAGGGAGGTGTAGCTCTCAGAGGCTCTGTGTTTCTGGGGCCTCCCTAGAGATTTTGAATCTCCCATCTCTGGCCCCAGGGCTTCCCTGTCCCCTAAACTGGCATCTTCTAGGTTTATTGACTGGCAGCTGCTGACCAGGCAGGGCATTTATGCAGTCCTGCTAGCTCACATGAGTACCCAGAGGGGATGCTTAAAGGTGTCAGACGGATAGTCTGACTTGCTGACCCTTGTGGTCCCCAGAGCACATCTTTCAGCCTTCTCCCCAAGGCTGGGTCCCTCCAACAGATGACAAGGTCAACTCCAAGAGAGGACCCACCATCCATCTCCTCATGAAACACTTGGGTATAAAACTATCGGTGGCAGAATTTGTACCCTAAGTTCTCCAATATCTAAACATGTCCAATGGGCAGAAAGTCCTGGTCACAGAGGGAACCTCTTATCTCAGTCCCCACCCTCTGCAACAGTTCATCCATGGCTTGCTTTGACCCTGGTGTCTTCTCCCCACTCCCTGCCTGGCACAGGTTCTCACTGGACAAGGACACAGGGCTGATTATGCTGATTGCCCGACTGGACTATGAGCTCATCCAACGTTTCACCTTGACCATCATTGCCCGGGATGGAGGTGGTGAGGAGACCACAGGCCGGGTCCGGATCAATGTGCTAGATGTCAATGACAATGTGCCCACCTTCCAGAAGGATGCCTATGTGGGTGCTCTAAGGGAGAACGAACCCTCTGTCACACAGCTGGTGCGGCTCCGGGTAAGGCCTGGGAGCCCTGCGTTTGCTCATTTCACCCCCCCCCCCAGTTCTTTCTGGGCACCTTGCCTTCAGAACTTTGGTGGGAGGTGCAAACCTCCCATCTACAAGCTGGCGGGGGTGGGGTGTCCTCTGAGCATCATCTCCATTCAGAGTGTCTGTCTCCACTCAGATTTCAGACCATTTAGCATAAGGACATCCCCATCTCCCTGGCAAGGCCATGGAGTGGCGCATCGGTCCCTTGTGAAACACCACATCAACGTGTCCACAAAGGGGCTGGTGAGATGGCCCAGTCACTGAGGTGTCTGCCACTCAAACATGAGGAATTGAATTTAATCCCCAGCACCCATATACAAGCCAGGTGTGGTAGCTTTACCTGTAGTCCCAGCACTGGGGCAGAGATGCAGGAGGATTTCCTGGGGCTTGCTGGCTAGCCAGTATAGTCAGTTGGTCTAGTGAGAAGCCCTGTCTCAAAAAATAAAGTGAATGGGGCTTGGAGAGATGGCCCAGCAGTTAAAAGTACTTGCAGAGGACCCAGGTTCAATTCCCAGCACTCACATGGTAGATCACAACTGTCCATAATTACAGTTCCAGGAGATCCGATGCCCTCTTCTAACTTCTATGGGCACACACACAGTGCACATACATGCATGCAGGAAAAACATACATATAAATCTTTTTTAAAAGGTAGGAGCTAGAGAGAGAGTTTAGCAGTTAAGTGCCCTGGCTGCTCTTGCAAAGGACCTGAGTTCAGTTCCCAAAAACCACACAGTGGTTAGTAACTGTCCATAACTCCAGTTCCAGGGGACTTGACACCCCTTCTGGTCTCCTCAGGCATTGTATGCACAGATGTGCTTAGATACATGCAGGCAAAATACCCATACCATACACATAAAAACAAATTTGTTCTGCAATGTTCCATGAGCCTTAGTTGTAGAGGTTCAGCTGTAGATGTGTCACCTAGTACAGACTGCTGCTGCGCATGAAAGAGGATGACTGACATATGGTCACTAGATGTGCTGACCAGACTCCAGTGGACCCATTTATATTGAAGGCCATTTGGGCACAAATGCCTGAATAAATAAGACTTAAATGTATGGCAGAATACATGAGGTAGGACGGATGCGGAGGCATGACTGGGGAAGGGGGTCTAAATTTGATGAAGAACTGCTGTATGAAAGGGTGCACTCACATACGTGCAGGCAATACACTCATACACATAAAAATAAAAATAATTAAATAAATAAATAATAAATAAATAAATAAATAAATAAATCTAAAACAACAAGATGGAGAGTAAAGGGGGAGACACCTGATGTTGACGTCTGGCCTCGTGCGCACTCACACAGGTGCACATATACATATAGAGTGTCCATAGAGACCACAGGCTCCAATCCCATTTTGTAGAGGGGGAAGTGGGGCAAAGATGGGCTGAGAAGACACAGCATATTGGCAGAAAAGCAAGGCTACCCTCAAATGGAAGCTGTGCTCTGCACACACACCCCTGCAGCACATCTGTACTGTCTGTGAGCTCTAACTACAGACTTCATGTCCCCACCTCCCTTCCCACATAACTTGTCCTAAGTGACAGGACCCAGGGTCTATATTTGGAGCTTGTTTCTGAAGCAGACAGTGATGAAGGCAGGGGCAGTGGGTGGGCATGGGTGCACAGAAGGTAGGACATATGCCACCCAACATAGCATGACTCCCCTAGCAGACCCTGCCTTTCCCTTCCACTCAGGCCCAGATGTGCCCAAGGTGCTAGAAAGCCCTGGAGGCTCTCTGGGGTCAGACACATTGTGGAAGAAGCTAATCCATTCATCCCTACAGTCACGGGGGAGGATCCCTGACCCCTTTCTGACTGCTTTCTTCCCTCATTGTTTACATGTACCATGCATTTATTAGGGACCTGCTATATGCTGAAAGATATACTCAAATCATAGGGTCCTGCTCACATTCAGCTGATGAACTAATTACAGTCAACAACTAATAAGAAATTACAGTGGGCACAAGGGGACTGGTGGGATACATAGCACAAGGGTCCTGGTCTTAGTCTGTTTTCTGTTGCTATAACACAATACCCAAGACTGCATATTTTATAAAGAAAACAGAGTTTGTGTGCATGCATGTGTGTCTGTGTCTCTATATGTAGCTGTGGAGGCTAAAATCCAAGACTGGGTGGCTCCATCCATTTGACCTCTGGCTACCTCACAGTGTGGCAGATGGCATCATGACAGAAACGTGTGAGGAAGCTCATCTGCCAAGATTGAGATAGCAATTCAATCTTGAGAGAACTAACCAGGGTCTCTCCATTACTGGTGACAAAGCCTCCAGGGACCTGACCACCTCCCACTAGGCCTTACCCCTTAAAAGTATCACTGTTAATGCACTACCCTGGGACCAAGCCACCAGTACATGGACCCTTGGGAACAAATTACATCCAAATCATAACTGGCCCTACCTTGGTCTTAAGGTCAGGGGAAGTGTCTATGGGCTGAAGTGTTGGGGCTAGGACAGAGGGTGGGGACATTGGCATGCCAGGTATCCTCTGAGAGAGCCTGTTGCCACATCTCAGCCCCAGCCTTGCCTCTTGATTTCCCAGTCCACCTCTGTATCCAACAAATGAAAGGGAGAGGGTTTTGTTGGGTATGGACTCACTGAGGAATGAGGGGCTCCTCAAGGTCTTGGGCCAGGAGGTAACTTGAGAGGCATCAGCCAAAGAAGGAGTCTGAGAGGGGCCAGCCTGCCTTCCTTCCTCCGTTACCTGACCCTGGGCCTTCTGAAGGCTCACTGGGGCCTGTCTGCCCTGTCCATTGCAGGCAACAGATGAAGACTCCCCTCCCAACAACCAGATCACCTACAGCATCGTCAATGCCTCTGCCTTCGGCAGCTACTTTGACATCAGCGTGTACGAAGGCTATGGAGGTGCGAGTGGGACAAGGCTGAGGGTCCAGCTGGGAGGAGGGTTGGTGGGCCCCTTGCACTCACAGCACCCCCCCCCAGGGCCAGAGGCATTCTCCATCTCCCACACACCCTGCACTTCTCAGGAAGCTACCTGCCACCTGTGGCTTTGGCAGGATATGGGCAGATGTCATGCCTCCCCACGGCCAACAGCTATCTCACACCAACCAGACTTTTGTCTGGATCTTGGGCCCATGGCCAGCCATGCAAGTATACCAGAAGCCCGAGCTGAGGAGCCCATGGAGGAGACCGACTGGCTGAGCCTCCCTGTCCTCTGAGCAGGTCTGTGTGGCTGCCTCTCAGTCTTCTCGGCCATAGCCTTTCCATCTCTAAAGAAGTGGGACTTAGCCAGGCATGGTGGCACATGCCTTTAGTCCTAGCACTCAGGAGGCAGAGGCAGGCAGATCTCTGTGAGTTTGAGGCAAGCCTGGTCTGCATAACAAGTACCAGGCCAGCTGGGGCTACAGGGAGACCCTGTCTCAAAAAGACAAAGGAAAAAAAAAAAAGAAGTGGGACTTGGGGCTGGAAAGGTGGCTCAGCACTTAAGCACCCTGGCCACTTTGCAGAGGACCAGAGTTTGGTTCCTAGCACCCACATGGCAGCTAACAACCATCTGTAACTCTAGTTCCAGGGGATCCGACACCCTCTTCTGGCCTCCATGAGCATTGCATGACACAGGTGCACTTACATGCATGCAGGCAAAACATTCATAGATATTTAAAAAAAAATCTTAAGAAATGTGACTGGCATTAGTGGACTCAACCTAGAACCAGGTATGTGTCAGACAATCACTAAACCAATTGAGGACCAGGAGGCTTTTGACACCACCTTGGTACAAGGGAAGCCCTGGCTGACTGGGTGGCTAAACTGCTTACATAGGTCCCTGCTCTTGTCATTCCAGTGATCAGTGTGAGCCGTCCCCTGGATTATGAACAGATCCCCAATGGGCTGATATACCTGACAGTCATGGCCAAGGACAATGGCAACCCCCCTCTGTACAGCACTGTCCCCGTGACCATCGAGGTGTTTGTAAGTATCCAGGGTGCTGGCCTTGCCCTTCCAGGGTGAGGTATGATGAGGGTTTCCTGGAGTGCCAGGGGTCTTGCCTCTACCCAGTGGTACAGGACCCCACATTTTTAGCTGTCCCCATAGCTCAGACTGTTCCAAAGCCTGTTTCTAGCATGTCTCTGCCATTACTGTAGCTACTGTGCCATCTGCTTACATGGCCAGAGAGACCCTGGCCCTGGAGCTCAACAAGAGATGAACTGCCCTGCTTTGGCTCCAAGCAGGTCTTCAGGATAGCTACTCTCTGGGGAGCAGGGCTGGGAAGAGCAGGAGGGAGATGGTAGTGGACCTCTTCCTCAGCAGCCATAGTCTGTGGATTCCAAAGGAATGCTGGGAAGGTTATCATCCCTCCTCTGTCTCCCTCTATGTCCCTCTCTTCCTCTTTTTCTTCTTCTTTCTGGTCCTTTGAAGATCTAAAGGTACCTAAACGCAATCTGCTGCCTGTCTGACATGAATATCAAACATACCTTGGTGCTTTCCTGTCTGAAATTATCAATCCCCAAATCCATCTCCATGCCGGCTCATTTGCCACATACCGCTCCCCAAGCCATGTCAGGGACACAGACCGTGGCCTGACAAGCAGGGCCCACAGGTCTTTCTCTCCTGGGACCCCCACATGCTGAAGCACACACCAGCATGCCCCCTCCCTGTCTGCAGCAGAGGGTGATCCCACGTGGGTGGGAGTTAGTGTTCTACTGGCTTAAATCAGACTGTCAGCTGGGACATCTACAGTGGTGTAACACAAGTCAGCAAAGTCCCCAGAGCAGGCTCGCTGGCTCGCTTTCCTGTCACATGATCACATCTCCCAGCCTGGCCTTGGTTTCCCCATCCTGACCATAGCCCCCAACGCTGTCCTTCTGGCCTACCCAGGCCTACCTTTCAACCCATCACCTCTGTTGTAGGTTCTGTCTGCACGTGAGGACATGAGACCAGGGGGATGTGGAGGGGAGTGATACCAGAGCCACACCCCAGGTGACATGGAATGAAAGAGGACCTTGGTTCTTCCCAGGGCTCTGGAAGCATGTGGGTTAGAACTCAGCTCCACTACCCACTAACTGTGTGTTCTGAGCTTCTAGCCACTTTAAATCTCACTTTCTTCATGTGTAGACAGGAATGATCATGTGTCTTCCTCTTGTGTCACCATGAGAAGGACTTGAGATCATGTCGACAGCCCCTGGCACATTAGCCATCATTACAATGACAAGACAGTCATGCATCCTACGGACAGCAGCATATCCAGCCTGGCTTTTGTACAAATGGGAACACTGGAGAGCAGAGGGTCTGGGGCGGGTGGGGGGACTATCTAGGCTTTGGGAAGGGGAACTAGGAGGGAATAAAGTTAGGCGGGTGTTCTAGTTTTGCTCTGTTGCTCTGATTGATCAAAAGCAATTGGGGAGGAAAGGTTTATTTGACTTATGCTTCCAGGACATAGTCGATCACTGAGAGAAGTCAGGGCAGGAACTCAAGCAAAGCAGAATCCATGGAGGAACACTTGCTCTCTGGCTCACTCACAGGCTCATTCTCAGCCAGCTTTCTTATATAGTTATAAGCCCAGGCCCAGCTGCCTAGGGATGGTACTGCCCAAAGAGGGCTGGGCCCTCCCACATCAATCATCAATCAATGCAATCCCTCATTGACATGGCCATAGACTAGTCTGATCTGGGCTATCCTTCAACTGAGACTCCCTCAGATGACTTGGCTGTGCAAAGTGACACTAGTACAGGGAGATTTAGGAAGGCAGATTGAAGTGGTCCACTCTGGCCTGGACAGGTGCTATTAACCACATGGAAATTACAACATGCTGGGCTTCACCTTCAAGCCACCTTCCTGTGGTACAGTCTCTTCCAGTCTTGTTGACAGAGGAAGCCGAGGTCAGTGGTGCTGCCTCCTTCCAATTTATCAGTGACGGAGCTGGGATTTGAACCTATACCTGAGGGATTCCTGAGCTGCCATTCTCTCCATGTTCACAGACTGAGAAATCTGGGGCATCCTCAGCCTCAGGTGACTGAGCCCAGGGCTTCTCAGAGACCCTCCTGCACAAAGTTATCTATATGGAACGGGGAGGATCTTATCAAAATGTAGTTCTTATGGTTCACGTCTATAATCCCAGCACTTGGGAGAATGAGACAGGAAGATGAGTTTGAGATCAGCCTGGGCTGAATAGTCAATTCCAGGCCAGCCTGGACTACAGATTGATACCCTATCTCAATAAAACCAAAATAAATAAAGTACAGTTCTTACCTAGTGAGCCCAAGTAGGGCCAAGACTACTCTTGTCAGCCCCTGCTGGGGTTCACTGTAGACTATCGCTGTGTCCAGTCAGGGGACCACTAGGTATAGCCAGACTGCCCACAACCTGCCCTCAGGACAGTTTGAAATCCAGACCCTTTCCTGCCTGTGACACAGTTCCGGGAGGGACCTGACAGGGCCCCTCTTTTTACCTCAGCCCCTCCAGGGGACACAGCAGGCGGAAGTGGAAGGACAAGGGCTGGGCTGTTTTTCTGCTGCAAATGAAAGACTAGGTAATAGGCAACTGTCTCCGCCCTGATTCGAGAGAGTGGACACTCCGTGGGGGGTGGGGGGATGAAGATAAGTGGGTACAAGCTTGTCCACTCTCCACTAGGCAAGCTGGCAGGTCCAGCAGAGCAGAAGAGCTCCCCCAAGGGGCCGTCAGCAGGGCCCACAGGGGTCTGTACTTCCTTTGAGTCTACCCCAGCCTGCTGGCAACAGAAACAACTGGCAACAAAGGCAGGTGCCACCTTGGCTGTGAAAGAACATCAGCTTCAGCTCTTGAGCAGGGCATTTGGACAGCATAGTCAGTCGTGTCTAAGGACCACACTTGAAAAGGTCACCGCCTTCGGGTTGATTTTGCACATGGGTGATTTTTAAGTAGCTGTCACTGGGCTAAGCTGCCTCCCCCTTCCGCCAAAAGGATTTTCTCTGAAAAAAAAAAAAGAAAGAAAAGAAAAGGAATGCCCAGCTGGCGAGACTGCAGCAGGAGAGTAGCTGACGGAGTTCTTCCTGCTCCGGCTGGGGGTGGGGGAGAGACAACCGGAGCTTCTGTCTCTGGCAGGGAGGAGCAGGTGAGAGGGGCCAGGTGATTCCTTTTCATCCGCTGCTTGTTGGTTTTTAATAAAGAAGTCAAACTCGGTTTGTAGATTTCCCATTAGGGGACAATAAGCTTTTATAGAGGGAGCCACTGAATTAGAACTAATAGCGAGTGCAACGCCAGGATCCGGGGAAATATCACCGCTAATAAGTTTCCACCTCGTGCTCTGTCGCTGACATTCTCTGTGTCGTTTCGTGCAGCCAAGCAGAAGTCTCGATGTGTGTACGTGGGCCACTTGAGCCCATGTCAGGGGCCAGGGTGAGGCCCAGGGAGCCAAAGTGAGGTCCAGATGGCCCATAGGGACATCAGACATCAGGAGAACCCTGAGACTGGCAGTTCCTTAAACCAGCATTCGCAGGCTGGAGCGGGAGACGGGTTTGGGAAGAACTAGAGCACAATATGGGGAATCTGTCATATAGCAGGCTGGGGTTGTCTAGAGTCCCAAGGAGTGAACAGCCAGACAACATGGTCCCATCCTCTCCTGCTTGCTCAGGAAAAAAACACCGCAGCAAAGAGATCAGCAAATGCAGGTCCTGTCCCCTAGAAGAGTCTCCAGGTCCCTGAGGTCTGAGGTCCCAGTAGTGGGACCCACTGAACACTGTGGCATGAGATTGGGGGTGGTAGAAGCTGAGGTACTCAGTGAGCTCCTGAGCTCTGCACTATGCTCCTGAAGTGAGGGGAGACATGGGAGGCACAGAGATGAGAGAGCCAGAGAGGCTTCTGTGAAGAGGGCGGTGGGGAGAAATTCTTGGTGAGTGATTGCAAAAGCAGTTGGCGATGTTGAGAGTCTCAAAGGCAGGGAAGACTTCTCTGATTGAAGAGTTCTGGAAGCTTCTAAAAGAGCTGTGGGCTGCACCTGGCGCTGGTTTTTCCAACACAGGGCCTGTCCCTGCCTGGTTCAGTCCCTCAGCCAATATTCCCCCACCCCGCACACACACAAACATCCATCCCCAGTTGCTGCAGGCTGAGCCAGAGGAAGAAATGCTCTAGAGCTGGCAAGTGCCAGGCTCCAGGCCAGGTTGGCACAGGGGATAAGAAGCTGTTGTTCATGTGTAAGAGAAGGGTCTAATTGACCCCATCTGCAGCCAACCCAGGGCTGGAACCCAGGTCTGACTACTACCTGCCCCTGCATAGTTCAGTATCATAGGAGTTAGATACTTTGTTCTCCTTTCCTCTTATCAGAGCTTCTAGAACCTTCTACCATGGTCTTTACTGAGATGGAAGGCTAAGTAGGCTTTTCCTGCAGTGGAACAGATGAGCTGAGGGTAGAAGTATTGGAATAAGCCAGGAGTGGAGCTGGGAAACTGGGCAGGAGGCAGGGAGGCTGGGGGTGTAGACCAATGAACTGCTGCCTTGCACGGTCTTCATCTCTGGGTCCCTCACTCTCCATCCCAACTCTTGCATGTTTCCCCAGTGCCTGTCCTTCCTCCTTGAACATGATCTGCCAGAGGGACTGCTGACCTTCATGATACTATAGCCTCTAGTTATACACATAGAGGCGAGAGGTCCTTAGGATCAGCCTGCCCATCCTGCCCTTTGGTGCCCACTTTTGGTGGTTGGTCTAGCTGCCTCTCTGACACCTGCAATCTGTCTACTTCCCTTCTAGGATGAGAATGACAACCCTCCTACCTTCAGCAGTCCTGCCTACTTCGTCTCTGTGGTGGAGAACATCATGGCAGGTACAGCTGGGGCAGGGGCAGAAGGCAGAGAGACAGGCATCTGCAGCCTTCTCTGTCAGCTTCCCAGGCCAGGCATCCATAACAAGTTAGGGGTGCCTTTGGGGACGTATACTTACTTCTAGCCTACTATGTGCTGGACCAGCACTGGGCACTGGGTCATGTTCACCTGCAGCCAGGATAGTGCTATGTGAATAATGGCAGATGATCAATTATACAGTCTTGATTGATGAATCTAGAGTGGTGAGTTCTGAGAGTTGGTACCATGAGGCAGGTCCCAGGAGTCATGACTTCAAGAGGATTGCTCTAAAGGGTGGCCTTGAAGTATGTTCCTGTGTACTCATGGGAGTGGAAAGCCCAGTCTGAGCCAGGCTTATAGCCACAGGACTACTGGCTCCACATATGGACTCCAGAACATGGGCTCTGTCCTTAGGCAGGCTGGCGGCCTCACCTTTACCCCTGAATGCTCTCCTCAGAGAATATGCCCACGGCAGGGACTACTGAACCCTGGAGGAGTTGGGGACAGCCGGTATCCAGGACAGCTGGACTTAGTGACAAGCTGAAATCAATACAGCTGGAGTTAGAGGACAGTTAGAATCAGACACAACTGGCTACCTGGAGTTTGGGGGTAGCCTTCTGTGTGCCAACATCTCCTAAGTGGAGCTTCTGGGTACCTCTTCAGTACGTGATGATGAGTGAGCTGGGTGCCAACCCCACACCTCCATGCCCAGCATCCCTGAAGAATAACCCTACTAAAGAGCCCTCAGTGCTGTCTAGGAGCACTCTGTTAAGGAGGGGACTGTCACTGTGACACCTAATTCTCTTCCCGTTCTCCAAATCAAAGAGCACATTAGCGCTGTGCTCTTGCTCAGGACAGGATGGAGAGTCAGATTGGAGTTCCCTGGTCACACGGAAGGGACCTTCCCAAGGACTGCTAGTCTTCAGCACAGGAGCCGCTACCAGTGCCACAGTTGTAGACCTCAGGCACCCATGTGCTTCACCCAGTGAGCCTTCCCAGCAGCCCCACAGTTAGACCCAAGTTGACCTATCTGCAGAAGAAATGTCTGAGGCACTTGCCTAAAGGCCATGGGGCTCTGGCCTGGGGCTGGCACTCAGCCTCCCACCAATTTGCAGAGCTGTAGGTAGGCTGGGGGCCAGGAGGGTGCTTCAGTCCAAAGCCCAGGTAGGCGCAGCCTAAGGACAAGCCACTTGTGGGGGTCTGGCCAGGGCTGCAGGGATAGAAGACCTCCCACACCCAGGATTTCACATAGATGGAAATGAAGGTAAAGGCGAAGGTCTTCACTGGACATTAACAAGAAACTAAAATCCCTTATAAATTTCCCTGTGAACTAGATAACATAGGACCGAAATTGGATGCAATGAATGTAGAATAATTTAATTTGGAGCTTTGTTTCTTTGGACTCGAAGTGAAAGCTGATGGGTCCGTGTGGGTTTGATCCACAGGCTAACCAGGCAGGGTAAGGAGGCAACATGTACTGCTGAAGGCTGGGCGGGGGTGCGGGTGGGGATCCATCCCAAGCCCAGCCTCACCTCCATGAAGACCTGAGTTCACTCTCATCCCTGGGGGGCCCTATCTAGTAGGTTCTACACCTTCCTGAAGCCTTAGTAGTCTCTAGAGGATCTCAGGTCCCGACTCCAGGGACTGGGGACAAGGTAAGCAATCTCCTGCCTCTTTATCTCCCCAAAGGAGCCACAGTGCTGTTCCTAAATGCCACAGACCTGGACCGTTCACGGGAGTATGGCCAGGAGTCCATTATCTATTCACTGGAGGGGTCCTCGCAGTTCCGCATCAATGCCCGCTCTGGTGAGCCCCCAAACCTGCTGCTCTACACCCCCAGGCTACCCTCCCTGGGCCAGCCAGGTGCCAGGGTCTCCTCCCATGCTGTCACCTGTTTCAAGGATTTGCTTCTGTAGAATTAAGAGAACGTCTATACTTCAACAGGTCCACCCTGAACTCAGGATAGTAGAGGGATACAGCAGTGTGGGCAGGTGTCCTTGTGACAATTCTGGACCCAGGCCCCTCCATATTGTGGCTCCAAGTGCCCTGTGGGATAAGAAAGAGACCAAGGGACATTGTGTGAGGTGGAACTGATGGGCCAGCCTGGAAGGGACATCTGCTACTCCTACCCATTTTGACCAGAGCAGCCAGGAGCCACCTTGCTGCCAAAAAGCTTCGGAAACAAAGTCACTGCATAGTAGTCACCTTCCAGCAACATCCTACCCTGGGCAGGGAGCTGGAACTCTAGGTATACTGGCCATCCCTGCCACAGGTGGTCAGTGGTCCAGTAGGACATCAAGCCTTCCTGTCATGTATGCATGCCTCCTGTTGACATTGGTCTTCCATCTAGCCTCTGTGCCCTTTCTCTGGAAGCTCTGGTAGCAGATGGCTGGTATTGCTGTGCACAAGGATAAAGACAAAAGAGGGAACCACGGCCACATGAGCCTCTCCTTCCACCTTGGGCCCTCCTCCTACTCCCAGAGCATCCTCACTGACAAACCACATTTCCAGGAAGTAACAGTCAAACCTCAGGATCTGCATGGTGTTGAGTCTAGGAGCCTCCATGGATAGCAAAATACTGCTGTCCCTTATTTTTTTTAAAGTGCATGATATTTGTGTATAACCCACACATCTCCTCCATATCATTAAGTAATCTCTCTGTCACAAAGAATGCTTCATACAATGCATATACTATGTAAACAGCTGTTACAGGGCTGGCAAGCTGGCACAGTAGGTAAAGTGTTTGCTGTGTAAGTGTGGGGACCTAAATTCAGATCCCCAAACCTCACATAAAGGTAGACATATAATATATATCTGTAATCCCAGCATTTCCACAGCAAGATGGGAGGCAGAGATAGGAGAATGTAGCTCACAGACCACATAGCCTAGCATTCGTAGCAGCAAACAAGAAACCCTATCTCAAAGTGGAAAGCTAGAGCAGACATTCAAAGTTGTTCCCCCGCCCCCACACACACATCTTTTAGGGGACTGATGATGTAGCTCAGTTGATGCAGTGCTCGCCTAGCATTCATGAAGCCCAGGTCCCACCTCCAGCACTGCATAAAACGGGATGTGGTGGTACACACCTATAATCCTAGCACTCAGGAGGTGGCAGCAGGAAGATCGGAAATGCTAGGTCATCCTCAGCTACATAGCAAGTCTGAGGTCGCTCTGGCCTACATGAGACCCCATCTTACAAAATAAACGACAAAAAAAACTTGTATTGTGTATAGAATAATTACAAGAAAAAAATCTGTACATGCTCAGTCCAGATGCAATTTTTAAAGCATTTTTGATTCATGAAGAGTTGAATGTGCAGATGTAGAACCTGCAGTTAGAGTCTCAGCAACATTTATTAATATGAACCAGGTGCCCAGCACCATTCAATTACCACTACCTTCTCATTTCCCCTCCAGCATCGTCCCCGTTTTCCAGATGAGAAAACTGAACACAGGCAAGGCTAAGAACTTGACCGAGGATTCTTAGAGCCTAACTGGCCGACCCCAGAGCCAACCACTGTCAGCCACTGGGTTCTGTGAAGTTTCATTAGGGCCACTTCCCCATCCTTCCTTGGGTAAGGGGGATGGGGAGGTCAGGTCAAGAACTCCCATTTGCTGCTGCTTTAACACATTCCCCCCATTCAAAGGTGGGACTGTTTTCCTCTGAGGTCCTTCCTTGGTCACATTAGCCAGGCCCACTGCACAAAGGTAGCCTTAATTGAATCTAATTTCCCAAATGAGAAAGGCCATTTATCATATAGACAAGTACATGTTTAAATTTTTTTCTTTTTCAGTCTTTTTGAGACAGGGTCTCCCTGTAGCCCCCGCTGTCCTGGAACTCACTATGTAGACCAGGTTGGCC
>NW_008341050.1:1944089-1995865 GCF_000622305.1 Nannospalax galili | reverse complement strand
TTTTTTTTTGGTCTTTTTGAGACAGGGCCTCTCTGTAGCCCCAGCTGTCCTGGAATGTCTTTTTTCCTTCTGGCCTTGAACTCACAGAGATCCGCCTGCCTCTGCCTCCCAAGTGCTGGGATTAAAGGTGTGCTCCACCACACCCATCCATGTTTAAAAAAACTTTTACAGATTAATTTCTTCTGAGCCCTGCCAATTAGTTAATTGACACCCCCCGACACCCAGTGTTGAGTGTGAGCTCAGCCAGTCTGTGGTTCCTGACCTTAACACCTCCGTTGCCTTATCCTTAAACCCTGACTCTCTGCTCAACCCAGGACAGGATGTGTCAGGGAGAGAAATGTCGAAGTAGAGGGAGTCTCAGGAGCAGCTGGCCCAGTGCCTTGTTTTATGATAGAAGGAACCAAGTACAGAGCTGTTAAGTGACTTTCCCCAAATCACACAGCTCAGGCAATGGAAACAAAGAGGCAGAGCGCACAGTCCCTGCCCTCCTTGGGGATCTCTCTCAGTCCACCAGAGGGAAATGATAACTTTTCTGAGTGTTAGGATCTTTGCCTGTAGTTCCTTTACCATGTGTGTGTGATGTATGTACATGTTCGTGTAGTTCTATGCACGTGTGTGTGCACGTGAAAGCCAAAGGCTGATGTCAGACGTCCTCCTCAATTGCTCTCCAGTTAAATTTTTGAGACAGGGTCTCAATGTACTCTTGATTCAACATCCTGACTGACCACCAAGCTCCAGGGACCCTTCAGTCCCTACTTAGCCCCAGTTCTGGGGTTACAGATGCATGCTCTTGTTCCCAGATTTAACTTGGGTGCTGGGGGTCAGAACTCAGGCCCTCACACTTGCACAGCAGGCACATCACTGACGGCGCCATCTCCCCAGCCCAATCCTTCATCTTTGCAATGACTCTGATTAGAAGACATAGTGAGTTCCATTTTGCAGATGAGAAAACTGAGGATCAAAAAAGTTCAGGCTCTTTCCCAAGACCACACATCTGGGAAGAATGTAGTCAGAATTCAAATCTGGGTCTTTGTTCTCAAAGTAGAGGCCTTCCCTGCAACCCTGTGGGTCAGAATGTGGATTAGCTGTGGCCATGTGCCCAGGTCTGCTTCTCTTGGCTCACAGCTGTTCCAGGAAGTCCATGAACAAGGCCATGGAGTTTGTGACTTGATATGCATCCTAGTAGGGAGTGTTTATACCACTGAAATCACCAAATGACCTTTTTGTTTCCCCCCCCTTTCGGAGAACCAGTTGTCAAGCACTTATTATAGTACAGGACTACCAAAGTGAGCTACAGAGAGCTCAGGTGGTAAAGCGCTTGTGGCACAAATATGGAGACCCGAGTTCAATTCCCAGAACCCACATAAAAAAGCCAGGCATGGTGGCATGTGCTTGGAATTCCAGCACTGGGAAGGCAGAGGCAGATGGATCCTTGAGAATCACTGGCTGGCCAGCCAGGCCTAATGAGTGACTTCCAGGTCCTAGTGAGAGACCTTGTCTCAAAAAACAAGGTGGAGGGCCTGGAGAGATGGCTCAGCAGTTATGAGTGCTGACTGCTCTTCCACGGGACCTGGGTTTGGTTCCCAGTACCCATATAACAGCTAACAGCCATCCATGACCCCAGTTCCAGGGGACCTGACGCCCTCTTCTGGCCTCTGCAGATATTGCATGACATGGTTACACATACCATATGTGCTTGCCCTCGTCAAATAAGTAAATTAAATTTTTACAAAAAACAAGGTGGACAGCTTCTGAGGTGCAATACCCAAAGTTGTCCTCTGACCAGTACTGCATTCACACACACAAAAACATGCACACAGGCATGCATACATACACATAGACACCAAAAAAATAAATAAATAAAAATAAATAACCAAGGTGACATCGGTTTTCTAGAGACACCTGAAAAATGAAGGCAAAATGCAGCTGGCAAAAATTTTTTATTTTAAATGTTTCTATTTAACAGAATAACTTGTTTACATGCTAAAAATTTTCCAGGAAATATAATTACACCATTCCTGGGATAATTGGGACATTATTTTATGACTCTTAACTCAGTGTACTCTAGGCTCAGATGCCCAGCCTGAGCCACAAGCTGTGACATGTGTGAACACTGGCCTGGGAATATCCTTATCACCTCCTGTGACTTTATGAATAGACAGTGCCTGGGGCTCTTCTGAGGTGTCCATGACATTAATTAAATTACCCCCACAATAGCCCTACCATGTAGCTGTCCAGTCATCGCTCCCTTTTGAGCAGCTGAGGAAACTGAGGCACGGGGATGGAAGGAACTAGTTCAAGCTTTTAAAGAAAGCAGGATAGGGGCTGGAGAGATGGCTCAGTGGTAAAAGGCGCTGGCTACTCTTGCAGAGACCTGAGTTTGATTCCCAGCACTACATGGCCACTAACAACCATCCGTAACTCCAGTTCTACAGTAGCTGACTCCTTCTTCTGAACTCCACAGGCATTGCATGATATGGGTGCACTTACATGCAGGCAATACACATAAAATACAATTAATAAATAAAATATTTTTTAAAAAAGAAAGCAAGATAATGCCAAGTCTAAGCCATAGGCACTTTACAACCCAGCTTGGGGCCAAACAACCCTCCTACTCTGTTCAGCTCCTGTCCCAGCATTGGCCTAGATCCCCCACATGTGCAAAGACCTTGTCATTATGGTGTCCTTTGCCCAGCTGTGGGGACCCCTCCAAGGCATAAGTGCCCTCCCCCCTCAAGCACACTAATGGGCCCACTGCACCAGCCATCACTGCAGCGGCCATCACTGTAGCTTACAAGTACATCCCTAAGCACACTTCCTCCTCTCCACCACCTTCCCACTCACCCACCCCTTTGTCTGACAGGAGAAATCACCACCACATCTCTGCTCGACCGAGAGACCAAGTCCGAATACATCCTCATCGTGCGTGCCGTGGATGGGGGTGTGGGCCACAACCAGAAAACTGGCATTGCCACAGTGAGTGCTTCCCAACCCCTGCTGACCAGGTCCCTGCTCCCCACTCATCCTCTGGTTACCCAGTCAGAGGAAAGCACTGTAGTGTGGCATCAGCTGAGTGCAGCCACAGGAAAGACCTTGCCACCAGGGACACAGGCTAGCCAGGAGGGCACAGTGAACACTTTCATTGTACCCTAAAAACCCAGATGGTCATGAGGACCATAAGCCCCTCCTGCCCTCTGGGGCATTTAAGTAGAAGCCAAAATTCCTGCCTGGAAGAGCCAACCAGCACAGGAAGCCCTGCAGGGTCCCTGGGGCTGCTCACCACCCCATCCAAACCCCCATAAGGCTGAGAGGCAATGCCTGCTTTTCCTACCATGAGCCCACAGTGAAGACCCAGAGCCCCATCTAGGTCTTACCTTGAGGAGCCTCAGGAAGGAGGGAGTTGCAGGGAGGAAGGGGGAGCCCTGGTGAGCTCCTGGCGGCACAGGGAATGGGGGTGCGGGAAGTAGAAGGGACTTCTGGGAGAGAAAGCTGTGACCCTCACTCCAGCCTCCTCCCCCTTCTTCCCCATGCCTGCCTTGGGCTCCCCAGGGACCACGTTCCTCACCTTGCTTCATGGTCCTCACCCACTCTTAGCAGCTGCTTGTGGCTGGGGTTAGTACCACAGTTATCTAGAACTGTGACAGAAAACCCCACCATGTGCTTCTGTTAAGGAAGGCTCTACTAATGGGAGTCCTGTAAATAATTTACCTGGGGACAGGTGAGCAGAAAAATTGCTTGGCTTGTAATGGAGACTGGAAAGCTCAAGGGTTTCCCCCGACCCCCACCCCCATCAACCTTGCCACCTGTGGGTCACCTTCACTGAGGCACAATTGGTGGGAAAAGCCCAGGTCATGGTGAGGATAGCATAAAGAAGAACCTCATCCATTCACTGCTTCCTGGACAGCATCGCAGCCCTCTCCTCCAGGGAGCTAGCCCCACCTTATCCTTGGCAACCCAAGCCCTCCTTGAAGCACCCAGAGTGGCAGAGCTAAGGCTCCTGAGTCCCTGGCCCTGTCCTTCTGGATCTGCATGACCCACAGCACCCTTTGTGGCCCACAGGTGAATGTCACCCTCCTGGACATCAATGACAACCATCCTACCTGGAAGGACGCCCCCTACTACATCAACCTGGTGGAGATGACACCTCCAGACTCTGATGTGACCACGGTAGGTAGAGACCCAGCACTGCCAGGCAGCCCTTCACAGGGTGGGTGCACTCCCACCATGATCCCCTGGGCCTGCCATGTGGGACTTATGGGCTCCGTGTTTCATTCAGGACCAGCCCTTATCCTTCACCACTGAGTGACTGCAGCCATTGGCCTGGTCAGTTTTGACCCATTGAGCTGTCCAAGAAAGAAGTTGAAGCTTACCCCCAGGGATTCACTGACAGAGGATGTCAGGTGTACATCCTTGTGTCGAGGCAGAGAGAGAAGACATAGCCAAAGCCACTAGGCCCCAAAATAAAACCCAGCTTGCAGGAGCAGCTAAGGAGGACAAGCAGGGCCTAGCACCCTGTTTGCTTTGCCCAGCTCTCAGATTCACATTTGTAAGTGCCCCCCCCACCCTTGAGTCTCATTTGGCCTCATTTAGAAAGGCTGATCCCCAAATACCTGGCTAACTGCTACCCAGACAGCCCCATGGTGGGTATGAACTCTGACAGCACTCATTAGTCCTGTCATTTGAACACCTAGACCTGTCCTGCTGTACCCCAGGGGCACCTCACAAATCCTCATCCTCACAACACCCTCCCCTAGCAGCGGGAGTCATTGCTCTTATTTCCTCTGGAGGAAACTGCGTCAGAGCTCAAGGTCCCTGAGCTAGTAAATGGTGGTGCCAGGACTTGAACTCAGGCCTGTCAACTTTGAGGCAAGGACTTAGAAACTACCTGACCCAGCCCTTGCCCCTCTCCTGAAGAACTGGAGAATCATAGAGGACTCCGCAGGGTCAGAAGCATTCGCCTCAGGCTCTGGGAGCCTGCTTCACCCACATCCATGCACCCTAGGGTTCTAACACCAGCCCTCCACTCCCTTTAGTGACAAGATCCATCTGGATCCAGATGGAGAGAATAGAAACTTGGAAGGGAGGACAAAAAGGGACTTCCACATGCTCAGGACCTGAGTGTCCCCTCCCAGAGAAGCTGAGGCAGCAGGGCAGGGAAAAGGATCTGGAATAGATGGGTTTTAACACCCAGCTAGGACCACCCTTAGAAACCTCTACCTAGGACCCTTACATCGCCCCTAGGGCTGGGGTCTGGCAGGCACTCTCTGCTGCCACCTTGTGGGCACCCCGGTGCTGGCTCAAGACCACCTCCTCCCATGGACCCCAAGAGTTGCAGCAGAATGCCCACCTCAGAACCCTGTCTGGCCTTGTGTTTCTGGGCACTTCTTTCCAAAGGGAGCTGAGAGGAAAGTGGAGGAGGCAGCTCTAGGGTGAACTGGCTGCACGGGCCACCAGCCAGGGTGCCTTATCAGAGTCCACCTGACAGGCAAAAAGTTTTGCCAGGTGGGGTCTACACTTGGCCTTGGGTGTGTTGAGCTCTGGACCACAGTGGCCTCTCTGGGCCTCCATCTGCTCATAACCTTCTGAGCCAGGAGTCAGTGTGGATGATGGGCCAGCGCCCTGCTGCCCACTGCAGAAGCCTTTAGTGAGCACATGCTATGTGCCAGGTCCATGCTCTGCACAGTGAGGTACAGGAAGGGATACAGCCTTGCCCTGCCCACAAAGAGCCTTACGTCACCTTCTGCCCACACCCATCACCAGCTCTCATCCTTACCCCATGTAAAAGCCAGAGTCAGGCTGGAGACATGGCTCAGTGGGTAAGAGCACTTGCTGTGTAATCATGATGGCCTGAGTTCAGATCCCAGCACCCATGATGGATGTGACCTCACACCCACCTGTCTGTAACCCCAACACTGTGAGGGGCAGAGGCAAGAGGATCTCTGGGGCTTGCTGGCTGCCAGCCTAGCTCCAGGTTCAGTGACAGACTGTATCTCACAGAAATAAGGAAGAGAGTGGTAGAGCAGGACACTGACATCCTCCTCTGGCCTGTGCACACAGGCCTCCACACCAGCACACATGCCTGCATACCTATCTATGTATACACACATACACTACACTACATACACACCACACACACATGCCTGCATACCTACCTATGTGTACACACATACACTATACTGCACATACCCCCACACATGTCTGCATACCTACCTATGTGTATACACATATACTACACTACATATGCCCCCCACATGCCTGCATACCTACCTGTGTGTACACATATACTACATATCTCTCTCTCTCTCTCTCTCTCTCTCTCTCTCTCACTCTCTCTCTCTCTCTCTCTCTCTCTCTCTCTCTCTCTCTCTCTCATCCCTACAGCCCACAGGACCTGCCCATGACTACCTTGAGCAAACAGACATGTATGCCCCAGCCAGCGTGACCATGGCCCTTCCTCCTCAGCACAGGACAGACACAGGCCACAGCTCTCAAACTTCTCATTGCCCCAAACTCAAAAAGAAAAGAGCAAAACCAAACCAAAATTTAAAACGTTATATTAAGCAGTTGCCAAATGTAATACGCAACATTGGTAATTAGGAAATGTCAGTTTTGTGAGCACTTCATTACATGGAAGGAAAATTCTAGATTCAATTTTCTAGAATTCTTAAGAATGTTCCAGAACTCTGCAGAACTCCAGCTGTATATGATGAGTGCCAACAAACAAGAAATCAAGAAGTTTATACATTAATCAAGTTGGTTGTAGGAAATTCAAGAGGAATTGCCATAGAAATTATTTAAATTTATAGTCATAAAAATGCATCTATTCTAGGTGGTGTGGTGGTGCACGCCTTTAATTCCAACACCTGGGAGACAGAGGCAGGCAGATCTCTGTGAGTTCAAGGCCAGCCTGGTCTCCATAGCGAATCCAGGCCAGCTAGGGCTACAGGGAGACCCTGTCTCAAAAAGACAAAAAAAAAAAAAAAGAAGAAGAAGAAAGCATCTATCCTGTGTCCCTGTTCAGCATGGAAGAAGCCAGAGTGGTCTGTGTTCCGATTCCCTATTGGCAATTTAGGTAACCTCTTCAGAGGATGGTGTGAAAAGAATAGGAGGTAGGAATTAGCTAGGCAATTAGGGTAAAAAGACCCCAAAGAAAAGTAGCCAGTTTCTTGGCTAAAACTCACAATGTCCTTGGGCCTCTTAGCAACATACTCTGTTTCAAAGGCCAAAAATGTCAAAAATATTTGGGAGCTTTTATCTAAGCAACATTTTTTTAATATTTTATTTATTTATTTTTGTCTTTTTGAGACAGGGTCTCCCTGTAGCCCCAGCTGTCCTGGAACTCACTATGTAGACCAGGCTGGCCTTGAACTCACAGAGATCCACCTGCCTCTGCCTCCCAAGTGCTGGGACTACAGGCATGCACCACCACGCCCAGCTTTATTTTATGTGTATTGCCTCCATGTATGTGAGTGCATCCATGTCATGCAATGCCGTGGAGGTCAGAAGAGGGCTTCAGATTCCCCTGGAACTGGAGTTAAGGACGGTTCGTAGGTGCCATGTGGGTGCTGGGACTCGAACCTGGGTCCTCTGCGAGAGCAGGCAGTGCTCTTAACCACTGAGCCATCTCTCCAGCCCCGAGGAGAGCTTTTATCTAATCCTTAAAAGATTTTAGGGTTATCTCTTCAGAGGGAGAAATGTTAGAGTAGCCAAAGCCCCATAAAAAAATAAATCAAAGAAGAAGAAAGAGTACATGAAGTTATCAGAAAAAAGTGATGGGGAGATATGGGAGGAGTTGGAGGGGAGGGAGTGGGCATGGATTTGATCAAAACACCTTATATGCATGTATGAAATTCTCAATATATTATTTATTTTAAAAAATTAAAAAATGATACTACGTAAAAAATTCATATATCTATACACCTATGAATACATTTTAATACACTTTTATACCTTTAGGGGGGCCTCCAGGGCCTCCCTGCAGCTCAGGGTGAGATAGGACTGTGGCTAGGCAGTGGGAAAGGTAGCTGCAGGAGGGAACAGTTAACATGGGCCTGGTAACAATATAGAGGAAATATTGGGTGGGGCTGGCCTGCCTCTTAACTCACCTTCCCGTACCTACCACATGCGTATGCACACATGCATACACACATGTACATACCATACTTACACATATGTACACATATACCCATGCACACATGGGTATACACACATGCCTGCACACACACCCATGTACACATGCTGGCCTTTCTATTTCTTGTGCACTCACCTCTTCCGTATCTAAGCACTGGCACAATCAAACCACAAGACCCCATTTCCTGTCCTCCCCACCTCTGCTCCCTCCATGGCCAGTTCAGTCTCCTCCATCTGCCCCAGATTAAAATGCCACCTCCGAGAGATGCCCACTGTCTCTGCCCCCTCCACAGTTTCCTTCTAAATAGTCCCACAATCCAGACTTATCTGTTAAGTTGCCTGCTTATGAAGAAACAGCTAGCTTCCAGGAGAAGCAGTCAGCCCTCTGGTACCAAAGTGCCTGGGTTCTAATTCCAGCTACACCATTTGCCAGCTCTGTGACTTAGGGCAAGATACTAAACTTCCCTGCGTTCCATTCCCATCATCTAGAAAATGGGGCCAGTAAGAGTTTCCATTTGATAGTGCTATGATCAGATCTCTCTCTCTCTCTCTCTCTCTCTCTCTCTCTCTCTCTCTCTCTCTCTCTCTCTCTCTCTCTCTCTCTCTCTCTCTCTCTCTCTCTCTCTCTCTCGGTATATATGTATGTATATGATGTGTATGTTCGTGTATGTGTTGGTGTGCATGTGCCATGGTATATGTGTGGAGGTCGGAGGACAACCCCAGGTGCCAGGCCTTGCCTCCTTGTTTGGGACAGGGTCTCTGGTCATTCACTGCATACTCCAGGCCAACTGGCCCAGGACATTCCAGAGACACCTGTCTCTGCCTCCCATCTCTAGTTGGAGTGCTGGGTTCCCAGACGATGTGCTATTTCTACCAGGTTTTACTGGGTTCTAGGGATCAACCTCAGGTCATCAGGCTTGCATGACAAGTGCTTTACCCACTGAGCCATCTCCCCAGGCCCCTGTGGTCAGAGTTTGATGAGCCCAAGTGCCACAGGTGCTGGCATGTGGCCGCTGCCGCCATCAGCAGTTTTTCCCTCTGCAGTCCCATTGGTCTTGCTCACTGTGGAGGTGTGGCATCAGGCACGTGGTAGCTATGCAAAACATTCCCAAATGCTTGCTGTTTAAGGCCTTCTTCAGTCCCTGAGTCAGTAAGCTTTGCCCCCATCACATTCAGCCTCTAGCTACACACCCAAGCTGCCGCCTCTCATCTGGAGGACAGTGTGTGGGTGACCCAGGACCCTCCAAAGGGCCACGCTAACACAGGTACCCAAAGTTGCAGGGTGATGGAACCCACGGATACTCCAGAGTCTGGCAGGTCAGCCTGTGTCCGTGTTCCTTCACTCAGCATCCTCTGAATGGTGTGGTGCCTGCCTCTCTGGGGCATGGGCACACTGGGCATGTAGACCCTGAGAGCGTCTGCCTGACGGGTGTGCACTGCAGACTGGATGTCTCTCTTGTCCCTCTCTCTCCCCGCAGTGAGCTCAAGCCGACTCTCCCTGCTGCTCCTGCGGCCTCCTTCAAGGACCCGCTGATGGACATTGATTTAGAGCCTTTCAAAGCCCTCCAGCAAAATAAAGGAGAGGGAGAGCGAGAGAATTATTCCCCGTCAGGAGGGAGAAAAATGACGATCGTGAAATGGGAAATAAATGAGGGAAAAGTGGTGAGAGTCCGCAGCCTACCCCAGTGGGAGGCAGGTCACAGCCACTGCCCTTTCCCAGGCCCCCCCCCAGCCCATGATTGGGGAGGGACTGAGAGTCAAGACTGGTGCCCACCCCAACCAGGGCATGGGACAGCTTTCTGGGTCTCCTCTTAAAGGAAGGTGCCCTGCATTCACTGTGAAATTGCACTTACATGTTGGCCTGGGATGGGTCATTTTGCTCTGAGCCTCATTTTCCCCATCTAGAAAATCAGGGTTAAAAAAAGATCTTTTGGGGCTTGAGAGATGTCTCAGCAGTTAAGAACACTGACTGTTCTTACGGAAGACCTGGGTTCAAATCCCAGCACCCCCATGGCAGCTAACAACTGTCTGTAACTCCAGTTCCAGGGTATCCGACAGCCTCTTCTGTCCTCTGAGGGCATTGCACAACACAGGTGCACTTACCTACATGCAGGCATAACACTCATACACATAAAATAAAAATAATAAAATAAAAAGATCTCTCCCTCCTGTCAACTGTACAGAAGCACATAGAAAAGCAAGAGGCATTTGCTTCCTCAGTGAGAGACTGCAACCTGGAATGAATTGTCTCCTGTTTGTAAAAGGGGGTGACGGGTCCCCATCATGGAAACTGGGAATATCAGGCAGCAAGACCACAATACAATGAGGGCATTAAGGCCAGGAAGGTGGGGACCCCTTCCCACCCCTCTATTGCTGCAAAGCTGGGAGGACATGGGGTGAGGCCAGTCTGGTATGGGACATCAATACAGAGGAGGATGTTACTGGCAAGGAACCAGCCCTGCAAGTCTCTCTCTGTCTCCCAAGTAAAGCCCATGGCAAGGGCTGCCCATCTATCTGCTATGGTCTAGTGATCCCAGAGACACCTTGGCTAGGGATTAAGCCAAGGAGGGACAGATTAGGCTGCCAGAGCATAAAGGCCAACACCAAGTGAAACAGGTGTTCCCTGGCCCTGGCTGTCATTGCTCAGTGTCCTGGAGTTATACTGTCCTGATATGTCCCCGAGGATTGCAGTCACCACCCCCCCATGATTCTGCCCTCCTCTGGTACAGTCATGGTTTCTGCAGCACAGAGGGGTGATGGGCTGAGAGCTGGGAAGTCTCCAGAGAGGGTGTGGGGTCACCCCAAGGCTGGCACTGTGTGACCTTGAGTGTGACCCATGCCTCTCTGGGCTCTGCTTTTCCCTCTAAACTAAAGCCCAGCCGATGGCTCCCTGCCAAGTCCCACTACCCTGTTGTCACAAAGTCCCAATTCTTTTCAACTTCCCTACCATCAGAAAATGCCAAAGACCCAGGCGTGGTGGCACATGCCTTTACTTTAATCCCAACACTCAGGAGGCAAAGACAGGCGAATCTCAGTGAGCTCCAGGCCAGCCAGGGCTACAGGGAGACCATGTCTCAAAAAGACCAAAAAATCCAAAGAGAAAAAGAAGAGTGTCTGATGATGAAAGACCCAGTTTCCACAACCAAGGGCTCAATTCCTTCCCAAAGCCCAGTGGAGGCACAGGCTTCCCAGCCTTCCCAGCCCCCATGCCTTGAACCTCCTATCTCTAACTCCCAAGTGCTGGGAATTGAACATGTGCCACCATGCTCAATGTGGCTCTAAGGATAGAACCCAGGGCAGCATACATGCTAGGCAAGCACTCTACCAACCAAACCACATCTCCAGCCACACACACCCACACCCCACTCTTACATATGGGGCATCCAGGCTTGAACAAGGAAGAGACTTACCTGAAGTCAGAGAGCTAATGGATGAAGATGTCAGGGAGCCCAGACTTCAACACTAACATAGTTCGTGACCCTTCCATTTCCTGTTCCCCAGCAGAGCCCCTGCTGGGCAAGAGAACCCACTGCCTGAGCCTGGGCCTGGAACTAAGGTGTAGCTCAGGTAACCCCAAACAGGCCAGCTCAGTAAGAGTGTTCCTTCCTGGGTAGGTGGTGGCTATAGACCCAGACCTGGGAGAGAACGGCACCCTGGTTTACAGCATCCATCCCCACAATAAGTTCTACAGTCTGAACAGCACCACGGGCAAGATCCGTACCACCCATGCCATGCTGGACCGTGAGAACCCTGACCCTGTGGAAGCGGAACTCATGCGCAAGATCATCATCTCTGTCACCGACTGTAAGGACCCCCACACCACTCCCAAATCCCCTCACAGACAGTGGTTCTTGAGCCTTGGGGGACCTAGAGATGTTCTTAGAGACAGTCTCCAGAGATCCTGGGGTCCACTCAGGAGGGCTCTCTAAGAGTAAAATGATGCCTATATCCCAGGTGTGACCCACCCCCCAGGGCACCCTGAGGTGGGGAGGAACTGGAAAGGGACACAGGGCCCAAGCGTCTCCTCATAGGAACCCCCAAGAATGGGAGGAATACTGAATGTACCATCCTTTCTCCATCCTTTCCCTCTTATATCCCTCTACCTGTCTTCCCGGCCCCTCCCACCCTGTCCCTCCAGGTGGCAGACCCCCTCTGAAGGCCACCAGCAGTGCCACAGTCTTTGTGAACCTCTTAGACCTCAATGACAATGACCCCACTTTTCAGAACCTGCCTTTTGTGGCTGAGGTGCTTGAAGGCACCCCTGCAGGGGTCTCCGTGTACCAAGTAAGTGTCCCTCATCCTGTCCCTGTTGGCCAGCAGGTAGCGGTGGGTCCCTGTGACCAAGCACAACCAAGCATTTTGCAGGTGGGGACAGGGGATTCCAACTAAGACCCCAACTGTGTGCAAGCCAAGGAGCGCTTCTGAGGGACCAGCAGTAGCTAAGGGAGTCAGGAGGCCCCTTGGGAGGAGGCTTGAGCTGAGTCTGCAAGGACCAATAGACTTGGAAAGGTGAAGGGACAGCTCCACAGGCAAGGACAGGGTAAAGCAGAAACAGAAGCCAGGAGGGTGGATGGAATTCTGGGTAGGAAATCCAAAGTTCTGCAGCCTGTGGGAGTCTGGCCCAAGACTAAAACACACCAAGCTACAGGTGGTTCTAGAACCCAAAGAAAGTCAGATGTGTGTGTGGCCCAGCACCCATATCTGGGTACCCCCTTCTCTCCTGTGAACCCCACAGCAGCTCTGCACAGAGCTGAGATTCTTCCTGCTAGGAAGGAAGCTTTGAAGAAACTTGCCCAATTCTTCACAGCCCAGAAGAGGTGGGACCCGCTGCTCCAGCCCATCAACTTTCTAGTCAGGGAGGACCTCAAAGTGCTGCTTCAGGTGTGGTGCCCCACTTGGGCTGAGGGACAGCTCAGTGGGCTCCATGGTAGAGAGTTTACCTAGCATGAGTGAGGCCCTGGGTTCCATCCCAGGAAGCACAGGCTTTGGAGTTCAACCAATATGAGTGTGCATTCTAATTCTATGGTTCATGCTGGGTGACCTGGAATATACTCCTCAGCCTCTCTGAGCCTCAGCTTTCTTGGCTGATGACTGGAAACAGTAATACTGTGCTGGGGGCATTCAATCAGACATACATCTGGGAGTCTCAGGATGCACAAAGTGATTGGGTGTGTGATTGCAGAAACACATTAGCTGTGGAGTTCGTTGTGTGCAGTGTGGTTTATACCTGAGTGACGGTAGGATTGGATAATTTGTTCCCACTCCAAGACAGGGTTATTTGTCAGGACACAAGAGTGGGTGACGTTGGTTGTGCCCACTAACCACACTGTGCCTCAATTTCTTCACCTGTAAGAGGAGAATGACAATGTGCTCCAGCAGGATATTCTCCCAAGCCCCCAGAAGAGGGAGCCTCGACCTTGGGCAAGGCGAACAATCCCCAAGGAAGAATCCCCAAACCGGAGGTGGAGACATGAAAGTTAATGAACCCCAAACCCTGTTCTCTGGGGCCTTGCAGACATAGGAAAAGAGACTCCTCCAGGGTAGCTCCTGAATGCCCTAAAATAGTTCAGTGCCTCAGAGAGGGCTGCAGGAGCTGGAAGTATATAGCGGGGAAACCCCAGTTTTGGGAAGAGGTTCTGACTCTGATCTAAACTTTGTGTCCCCCTAATCCCATCCCAGGACTTCAGCCAAGAAAGGTTCGACTGAGCATGCGTAAGAACTCTCTCAGTAATTAGAGCCGCGTGCAAATAAAAGTTCTGTGCTTCCATCCTGGAAGGCACTCTAGAAGAGTGGAGAGGCCTTGTCCAGTTTGTGGACTGTGAATGAGAATATTGTCTTCCAATGACCTGAGTCTTGGCTTAAACCAAAGCTCTTATTTTAACTGTGATTTCGTAGTTTTCTCCCACTTCTCAGATGTGATTCTATAAAACTTTGAGCATACTAAGTCTTGAACTGGGAAAGTGCTCTGATCAGGGTTGGAAGTGCCATGAAAATAGCATGGGTCTGGGGAAGAGCTTGGC
Organism: Nannospalax galili; assembly: GCF_000622305.1. Classification (NCBI taxonomy): domain Eukaryota; kingdom Metazoa; phylum Chordata; class Mammalia; order Rodentia; family Spalacidae; genus Nannospalax; species Nannospalax galili. The sequence continues at coordinate 1,981,715 of NW_008341050.1, read as the reverse complement.
CTGTGTTTGACCTCAAAGGAAATGAACCAAGAAATGAAATCTTCAAATGGCATTTTAAAAAATAGCCCAGGGGCTAGAAAAGTGACTCAGCTGCTCGTGCAGAGGACCTGGGTTTGGTTCCCAGCACCTACATTGTGGCTAACGACTATATATAACTCCAGGGGATCCGATGCCCTCTTCTGACCTCCACAGGTATTGCATGACATGGTTACATGCAGGCAAAACATTCAGACACATAAAATAAAAATTAAAGTCAGCAGGGCATGGCAGCACACACCTTTAATCCCAGCACTTGGGAGGCAGAGGCAAGTGGAACTCTGTGAGCTCAGGGCCAGCCTGGTCTACATAGTTCCAGGATAACTGGGGCTACAGGGAGACCCTGTCTCAAAAAGACCAATAAATACATAGATCAATCAGTCAATCATCAGTCAGGTATGGTGATGCATGACATTAGTTCCAGCACTAGGGAGGCAGAAGCAGGCAGATCTCTATGAGGTTGAGACCAGCCTGGTATATATAGCAAGTTCCAGGCCAGCTGGGGCTACAGGGGAGAATGAATTTGAAAAGAGCCCTGGAATCATCTTACACCTGTCTCTGTCTAAACTTAGCAAAACAAGGAAGTCAGGACACATGGGAGATAGAAAAGTCTTTAAGTTGAATGATGCTGCCAGCCATCATTGTAAGGTCTTGGGGAATAACAGGAGGTTCTGGACCATTGAAGTTTGGGGTCCCAGGGTCTGCTGGAGATCTGGAAGGGCTGCCTAAAAGGATGAGCAGGCCTTGAAGGGGAAGGCTGAGGGCCTGGACTCTGGTCCTAGCAAGCCCTTCCCACCCTGGTCTGAGTCTGTGTATCTGGATCAGAGACAGATATATAGACTGAGCATCCTTCTGCTTTGACACGCTATCCTGTAGTGAGCTCTAGAAGGCTGCCCTGGGGACTGGCCAGGCCTGAGGCTCATAGGGAAACAGGTATGTTCAGTACACCAAGCTCTGGTTGGTAGAAAAGGAAAGGCCGTGCCTAGGGGAGAAGCATCCACCCTGGCATCCCCCTCACATAGCTTCTCCTTTTTTCCAGGTGATGGCTGTTGATGTAGACGAGGGCCTGAATGGGCTGGTATCCTATCGCATGCAGGTGGGCATGCCCCGCATGGACTTTATCATCAACAGCAGCAGTGGTGTGGTGACTGCCATGGCTGAACTGGACCGCGAGCGCATTGCTGAGTACCAGCTTCGGGTAGTAGCCAGCGATGCAGGCACACCCACCAAGAGCTCCACCAGCACACTCACCATCCGTGGTGAGGGATGCCTCCTGCTGGGAACTGGGGCTGGGGTGGCACCATCAGTGTGTGAGGGTGCCCACATTCACAACTGTTATCCACTGTTCCTCTCTTGGGAACACCAACAGCCCAGCCCTACCTATTTCCACCATGTTCAAGGTGCCAGCTGAGCCTTGTTCCCACCTGACCACTGCCTCATGACTCAGAGCTCTGCTAATGCCCCCACCCTCCTGGCCTCTGGTCATAGCATCCACAGAGAGGGTCAGGGCTGGTACTGGGACCCCAGGATTCCAAGCAGGCCTGCCATCTTCAGAGGGCCCATGCTTTCTCAGCTGTAAAGGGGACTCCCCATTTATGGGTGGGAGGCTCTCCTCACAGAAGGGTATGGCTGCCCTGGGAAGAGAGCTGCTGACAGCCCAGACTCCAAGATTCTCCCCCACCCCCTGGGGCTCTCGGCTAATCCTAAAGTGTTTACCTTGTATGGTAGAGCATGGTTTCCCATCAAGGTAGGTCTTTAACTCTGGGCAAGAAGGGAATATTGATAGGTTCTGTGCCTGTAAGACCAGGAATGAATAGCCCAGAGAAGTCAGGGCTTAGCCTGGCCTGATCCTCCCAGCTTGCCACCTTCAGAGAATGCAGGGAAGCAGTCAGGTTAGCCTAGGACATGCATACACCCTGGCTCTCCGCAGTGGAGGCCTGAGTGATGAGGACTGCAGAGCCAGCCATCCTCTCCTATGGATGCAAACCTCCCCTGCAGACACCTGAAGGCAGTTTGGGGGCTCGCTTCCTCACCAGTGATTGGCAAAGGGTATGTCCCATCTTTTAGAGAGGACCTTCAGAGGGTCTTTCCAAAAGTCATAGCAACAATGGCCTATCACCTCTCCTGGTGACACCACAGAGGGCAGATTACCTAAGTGGGGGTCATCTCACTATAGGCATCACCCCAAACCCTACCTGCACAAGGAAGTGGGGCCTGGCGTACAAAACTGGACACACAAATTTTTAAGGGAACCTAAACCTTTAGGGAGTAAAGCCTTCAAAGCCAGCTTCCTTCCCTAGAATCCCTGAGTGATACCGAGTGATACTACCAGCCAGCACTGTAAGAGCTGGGTAATAAAAGGGAAGGTTCTGGACCTCTGGAAAGTTTGGAGAGCTAGGACCTGCTGGAGACCTGGAAGGGCTGCCTGAAAGAACAGGGATTCCAGGAGAAAGCCGGTGGCCTGGTCTTTGGTCCTACAGTAAGCCCCACAAACTTGGGTTAGGTCTCCCCAAGATCACAGCCCCTCCACTATGTCACTGCATGACTGTGGACAAGTTGCTCAAATGCTCTGAGCTTCTGTTTCCTCACCTACAGTGTCTGGCAATGCACACTCCTTAAGGATGCCATGAGGCATGCCTGTGGACTGTGTGGGAGGCCCTTGGCACCAGCTTGGGAGAGCCCATTGACATTATTATTATTGCCCTTGTTGTTGTTAAGCTTATACTGGAGGGAGGTTCTGGGATTTTCTGACAGTCTGGGATGGTGGGAGGTAGTACAGTTCTGGCCTGCTTGAATCTGGCCCCAGCAGCCATAGGGCCCCCTGGACTCATGACCAGGGAACATTGGCACAAATGCTGCCCGGGGCCTGTGACTATCTTAGAAATCCTTTTCCTGCATGGTCCTGGGCATCCACAGCATGAACCAGGTCTAACTCAGAGCATCTCTTCTATCTGCAGTACTGGATGTGAACGATGAGATGCCTACCTTCTTCCCCGCTGTGTACAACGTGTCCGTATCAGAAGATGTTCCCCGAGAGTTCCGAGTGGTCTGGCTGAACTGCACAGACAATGATGTGGGCCTCAATGCAGAGCTTAGCTACTTTATCACAGGTACCACCCTAATTACCTTCCTGGCCTGCCCCAACCCTCCAGAGACCCAGGCTAGGTGGGAGCAGGAGCATGGGAAAGGGGCACAGGTCTCTATGCCTATACCTCCTAAAGGGCTTGCTCTTGGCTCTTCCCAGGGAGCTGTAGAGCTGGATGGCTGATCACTCTCTGGGGGCCTCCTGAAGCTCTAGTGAGGGTTGCTCAAAGGGGAAGGAGGGTTAACTGTTGTGCACCTTCACCCTATATTAAGGTGACAAAGTAGAAATATGGCCTCCTCCTTCCCTGGAGACTTATGAGAACTTCTATCTGCTGAAAGGCAGAGAGCTTCAAACTCCCTAGATGAATTTGTCTGGACTGGAAAATATTCAATAGCTACCACCAGGAGAGCTGTGGCCAAAGGTGATGAGGCCCTGCCCTGGCTCTCTGGGGAATGTGAGCAGCAATCGATTAGTGATACCTGCCATGGTGGCAGCCCCTGTAGGATATGGCAGACACACCAGGTGGTTGTCATCTCCTGAGTTAGAACCATTTTTCTGCTTTCTTCAATGCCTGACGCATCTGAAAGGTGCTAGGATACAGGGGAGCTGGGAGAGTTCTTCTACACCCCTCAGTCTTCACAAATCTATCTTACAGGCTATCTTCTCTGTTTATGAACCTCCTGGACCCACATCACACACATGATGCAACTGTACATACATGCCTGTACACATGTGCAAAGCACACACTACCTTCTGTGGTACCTCTCCCCTTGTGCAACAGCAAGGGATCCCAGGCTGACAGTTCATCCATGGTTCCCTGGAGCAGCACCCTCCAGCCCCTGGCATCTCCTCAGATCTTCTTCCCTGCCTCCCCATGGGGAGCTCTCTCCTCCTAGCCTGAATGTCATTCCAGGAAGGCATGGTTAATGAGACCTTCCCTCATGACCTCAGCCTAGAGGTTCAGCCACCAGCACTGAGTGCCACTTAGTTCCTCCTTGTCCCATGTGGAGCCAGTTCTGTCCCTTGCAGATGAAGTTAGACTGTGAGAAGCCCTGGAAATTGACATCAGGGGCTTTCCCCCAGGGGCAAACAAAGTAAGGAGAAAGGAGTGCCTGGCAGTTGGCAGAGATACTTCCCAGCACCCTAAAGTTCTAAGTTCCACCTGACCCTCCTCTAGCCCTTCCAGACTGTCAGCCTCTTTCTGTAAGGAGCTGAACTGTCCTAGTCCCAGATTGTCCCATACCCTGTGTGGTTGCACCCTCTGCTGCCTGGAATGCTGTACTGCAGCCAGCTCACACGCGGCTGCTCCCACAGATTCCCAGGGAACCCTTCACTGGCTCAGAGACTACTTCCTGCCTGTCCTGGCACCCAAAGACACTCAGCCTCACAGTCTCCTGTCCATCTGCCTCTTTTCCTGTCCACCTGCCCTTTCACTCTACTCTGTAGTCCTTCGTGAGTCCCCACTCTGATAATTGTGGTCCTTAGTCACAGAATTGTGGTCCTCAGTCCCTTTCTATCTGATCGCCAAGATGAAAGTCCTGGGAGATACCAAACCTACCCCAAAGTCAGTCCTTGGCCACATGTAAAAACCCCAACCCAAGTCAACTGCTCAGCCTTCTCTGCAGGGTGGGCAGAGGCAACATGGGAAGGATCCAGATTCTAGAATCAACATATAGGAGAAACCCAGGCCCGGGCAAGGAACCTCATGTCAAGTGGAGGTTAAATGAACTGGTCCCCATGGAGAACTTGGTACACAGTAGATGCTCAGTAGGTGTTGAACACGTATGCTTCCAGTTATTCTGCCCATATAGGCTACATCCTCATCCAAGCTCCTGCGAGTACTGCCGTTCACTCCAGGGCCTGTGACTACCTGTAAGAGATTAATAGCATTCTTTTAGGTGTCCTGGGCATCCCCCGCACCTCTCAAGAGTAGAGTCAGACCACCTCCCTCTCCCAATTGACATGGAGCTCTGCCATCCAAATTGAAACTCCTTCACTTCTACCCACAGGAGGAAATGTGGATGGGAAATTCAGTGTGGGCTACCGTGATGCTGTGGTAAGGACCGTGGTAGGCCTGGACCGTGAGACCACAGCTGCGTACACACTTGTCCTGGAGGCCATTGGTATGTCCGCCCTGCATATACCCCCTGCACTGTTGTTCTGGGCAGAGTTCACATGGGGGGGGGCAGGCCTGGGGTCAAAGTCTGAACTCTGCCCTGAGGCCAGTGGAGAAAGGCCCACCACATACTCGAAGTGTTATTGGGCACTATGAGTGGATGGCTACTGTTCCATGCTCCCAGATGCTAAGGTCAAGCACAGGCCAGTGCTGCACCAGTGAAGCAAAGCAGGAAGGGAGGAGCTCCTGGGTGACATACAGGCATGGTCCTGAATGCCTGTAATACCAGCACTGGAAAAGTGGAGGCCAGAGGATCAGAAATTCAAAACCAGCACAGCTACGTGATACCATGTCTCATAAAAGCCAAAAGATAAGTGCTTGCTTCAGTAGCACATATACTAAAATTGGAATAATACATAGAAGATTAACATGGCCCCTGCACAAGGTTGACATGCAAATTTGTGAAGCATTATATATTTTTTGAGGTGCCCAGCCCTAAGTGATACATCTACAATACAACCTCTATACCTTGGGCTCAGGGAACATTTTGGAAGAAGGGGCAGAAAGACTCTAAGAACCAGAGGGACAAGACACCTGTGGCTAGTTAATGCATTCTAACATGATAGGGAAGCTATACCAATGACATCTCCACAGTGTGGTTGTTTAACAAGACCTGCATAATAACAAAACCTGTTGACATGTCAAGGTGTATGGGGAAGTTTCATGGGTTCCCACCTAAAGGTAATCAATGCATGCTGAGAGAGAATCAATTTTCTCCAGGGACTAGCTGGCTGAGAGGTCATCTTATCCCAAATGGTCGGCCCTAAACACATGTACACAGCAACAGCACTAAATGGACTCAATGTATTGTGTATGTATAGGTGTAAATGTATATATGTGTATGTAACAATAATTATCAAAGAAGAGGACAAGTAATTGGGAGAGAGTGAGGGGGGATATGGCAGGAGTTGGAGGGAGATGGGGACGAATGGAAATAATACAAATACACTACTGTTGTATGAAATTCTCAAAAATAAAAAATTCGAAATTAAAGTGTCTGGTCAGGGCTGAGGGGATACCATCAGGCCTCGGTCTCCCCACATTGGCTAGCTATGCCCCTGTGTGCTGATTTCATTCTCTGTATCATGGTGGCCATTCATTGCAGCCACCTCACTGTCCTCCCAGGTTGAGGTACAGCAGAGCAGGCAAGCGCTGGCCTTCTCCCTGCCTGGCTAGAGCCCTTGGATTAGCTGTGGTGGCTAACTCCATCTAGCCGAAAAGAGTCACTGAGTACCTCATCAGTGGCTGGGGGAGTGAGGTATGCCCAGTTATGCCTTTCATTTGCTCATCTCTGGAGCTGGGGACAGGATGAGAGGGTACCATTTGTCCAGAATCCCAAAGCCTTAGAGTTGAGGAATAGGGTTCTCAGAGAGACGGTCAGGGTGTGGTCTTCCCAGGAGAGGGCACCAAGTGCTGATGGGCACACACAAGGGGTGCCCAGTGTTACCTGGAAGGCCGAGTGAACTCAGCTCAGTGTGTGGAGAAGCAGAGAGAACCACTCTCATGCCTAGAGGTGGGAAAGTGTGATATGTGTATGTGTCCCAAGGTAGGTGTGGCCTATTCAGGATGGGGAAGCTGTGATCAGACAAGGATGATAGATATGGAAGCTAATATCTCAGGCTGGAAGTTTGCCCTTTGATCTCCAAGCAATAGGAAGCCCCTGAGGGCTCTGGGGAGGGAGAATAGTGTGATGAAGCCTGTGTGCCCCACCACCACCACCACAGTGACCTCTGGTTCTCCCAGGAGCATCCTCTTTGTGGAGAACTCTGGGTAAGCAGGAACAAGCTATGCCTCACTCTTTCCAACCAGCCATGCCCTCCCCAGCTCAGCCATGTCTGACTGCTTCTGCCCCACCCTGCTTTCTACTCATCCTCAGTACAGAATGGGGTGACACCCACCATCTAGAGAGTCATCAACCCACTGAGGCCAGCCTTAGCTTTAGGCATCAGCTGGCAGGAGCAGAGGGCTCTGTCTCTACCCTCCTAGAAAGCCTTCCAGCTGTGGCAAGTCAACAGGGCCTTCAGGGTAAAAAGGAGGAGCCTAGGAGGGGTAAAGAGGCCACCCTAGGGCAAGTGACCCACACCCTGGGACATGACTAACCAGCCCGGAGAAAAAGGAGAGTCACCCTTGGTCCCCAGCCAGCCCAGCTGCCCTGGAGTAAGTGTCCTGACTGGAACACAGAACACTGGGCAGGAAGGTCATCCTCTGGGGAGAACACTCCAACAGCTGCCCTGGGCAGGGCAATGGCTTCTATCATCACAGCTCAGTGCCCCAAGAGTCTCCTGCAGAGTCCTGGCATGCTTACGTTTGAGGGCCAAACCTATCCTGCAGGCACACTCATCTGACCAGTCTGATGTTTAGTAAGAAACAATACTCAGGGAAAGTTTAAAACTTGAGAGCTTTATTCACAAGTTCATATATTCAGTTTCTTTTGAGAAACTAGAAGCCTGGTGTCCCTAGACCCATATTCTACTCATCCTCTGTAACTGGAGCAGAGGACAGCTGCCCTTGAGGTGGCTGGCCCAGGTATCTCACATAGGTTCCTCCCCCTTCAACCCATCCTACCTGTGACAGCTGCCTGCATCTTACCACCTGTGTGGGACCCACGCAGGCCTGAACAAATTAACGCAAACTTCACGACTTAAAGCAACGGAAATGGTTCTGGAAGTTCAAAATCAAGGTGTTGGCAGAGCCACAGTTCCTCCATGGGCTCTGGGCAGACTCCTTCCATGCCCCTCTGTGGCTGGTGGTCACAGGAATTTCTCAGTTCAAGGTTCCATCTTCATCTAAACACCTCTTTGTGGGTGGGTGGGTGGTTGATTGGTTTTGGAGACAGGCTCTCACCAAAGTACCCAAGCTGTTCTCAAACACCTGGGCTTTAGTGGTCCTCCTGTCTCAGCCTCCCTTGAGGGACTACAGATACCCACTGTGCTCAGAAGTGGTTTCTCCTCTAAGGACACTTACCACTGGGTATACAGAAAATGGATAAAAGGACTTTAACTTGATTACCTCTTCAAAGGCCCCTCTTCTGAAGTGAGTTAACCTACACAGGTTCCTGAGGATTCAACCGTTCAACTCACCTGCTTGAGTGCCTTGGTTAGCTTGCCTGTGACTTGGGAAAGTGAATGGTACCTGCCTCGCAGGGCTGTGATGAGGACTGAAGGAGTTAGAACAGTATCTGTCTGGGATATGGTATTATCTGAGCCCTGGGTATTGTTGATGTTCTTTATTATGTGGAAGAAGAAAGAGCCATCCCTTGCAGAGGCTGATGTGGGACAATGTGACTCAGGCTGGTGGCCTGGAGTGCACAGGCCCGGGTGATCAGACACTAACACCTGTCCTTCACCTCCCATAGACAATGGTCCTGTAGGCAAGCGGCACACAGGTACCGCCACGGTGTTTGTCACTGTCCTGGATGTGAACGACAACAGACCCATTTTTCTACAAAGCAGCTATGAAGCCAGCATCCCAGAAGACGTCCCTGAGGGCCACAGCATCGTGCAGGTAGGTGGCAGGCTCAGTCCTCAGAGCACTGACCCAGTGACACCATGGCAGGAGGGGTGGGCACAGGGTGGGCCTGTTGCTCTGGAAGTGGCTTGTACTCAGGAAAAAGGGAGACTAAGTCCCTCCTGCCTCCCAGGAAGACTGGGCTGTGTTAGCTGAGGACAGGGCCCTGGCTTGCCTTGGCCTCCTTCCATCCCAGGGCTTTTCAGAGCAGGGGAGAAGGGAAATCACACTTTCTGAGAAAGGACTGGAGGAGAGAGAGCCAGGGCCCAGCGAAGCCAGAACAGAGCGGCTTTCACAGCTCCTTGGCCAGGCTCCCCTCTTGGAAGAAAGCAGGCGGAAGAAGAAAGGGCTCCTTGGCCAGGAACAGGAGCCACAGCTAAAAGGGAGAAGCTTCCCCCACACAGCCCAGGCCTCAGTTGCTGGGGGGACAGGGAATAAATGGCTTCCCTTCAGCAGCCTCCGGGTTTTCCACTCCACCCGAGGTTGAGCCAGTGAGCCCAACTCAGCAAAGCTGGGCCTGCCACTGTGGCCTGCTTCCCAGTTGGGGAGGGTGGAAGAGGGAGAGATAGGAGTAGGAGGGTGCCTACCTCCCTGGGTAACACCCAGAGTAGGCAGTTAAGGAACAGAAAGCTGACTCTCCAGAGTTCAGGAAGTCTAGAGACATGCAAGAGTCCAGTGAATGACTCCAGAGAGGAGGCGAAGGGGCCCTCCCTCTGACCTCAGCTGAAGGAGGTAAAGAAGCAGGGAGGGAGGGTGAAGCCTTTGGCAGGAGACTGGCCTGCTTCCTAGCCACATAGCACTGGATTCTATGTACACGTGACTTGGACCCACATCCTAGGGTTCCTGAGTAACACAGATTCCCTGCTCTCCCTGTCTCTGCAGAGAAGTTCAGAGTCTCAGGGCACCTTCTCCCAGGCCCTGTAAGGAGTGCCCTGCAAATGGTCTTCCTCTCCGAGGTCACCTGGATGTAGAAGGAAGGCATAGTAGCCTCATAAGGCATAGAGGCATCATAGGGGAGACCAGGGCTCTGTGTGGAGCAGGTACCCATCAGATTATTGGTGCTTTGGGGATTGGGGATGCAATGAAGCTGGGACAAGATCCAGCTCTCTGCAGCCCCTGGGCTTGTAGGAAGAAGAGAGATAAGACTCTGCATGCTGAAAGCCTCCCCCAGACAAATGAGCTCCAGGCAGGAAGGCATTTCCATGGGAAGACAGCAAGTTTTACCAAGTGGGTACCAGTAAAGCATAAGCCACAGTCAGGGATGATTGATCGTTCAGTTGCCTGAAGTCTTTGGTCAGGATGAGGCTACGAAGATAAATTGCAGCCAGTTCCCAGAGCTCACTTCATATTGTGGAATGGGTATATTCAGCACTAGGGGGCCAGTGAAGGCTGTGAATATAGGGAGTGATGAAGTCAGAGCTTAGTCCTTGGGAAGACTTGGCTGGCTGTACTGTGGGCAGCCCCATGATGAGGCTCCAGGCCACCTGACTCTGGGACAGAAGCGGCACAGTTCAGGTTGTCTCTGCCCAGTCTCCAAATCTGAGATGCAGCATAAGTGTTTGGCCTTGGAATGGGAGATGGGAGGCTTGGGATTCCCAGCATCTCACCCTGGGATGGGCCTTTGACAGGTCAGGCTATAAAGCAGTTGCCACAGCACACAGAGCACACTTAGTGTGGTCCAGCCCTCATCACACAGCTGTCCTGGGAGGTCTGAGCCATACTGAGAGGGGGCCACCTCCTTCCCAGTGAGACATGGCACCACTGCAGTGCATCCTCAGAATCCAGGTGCTGGCCTTTCAGCACTGGCAGTGGCTGGGCTTCCATCACACTGCCTCCTCCTGGCTTCTGGCAGCAGCCATTGTCATTCTTGTTGTTTGATTTGATGGATTTGAATCAGGGTTTCACATTGCAGCCCAGCCTGACCTGGAACTCACTATAACTCAGGCTATCTTGAACACACAGCAGTACCTCTACCTCAGCCTCTTGAGTGCTGGGATTATAAGTGTGAGCTACCACACTCAACTTACAGGAAGCTTCTTAACCCATCCGCAGCCCCTCCTGATCAGTCCTGACAATTCACATGGAAGGGGGCTACTGAGACAGCTCCAGGCTTGTGATTTGACATCTGCTACTCCGCTTGGCCCTGGTCAGCAACCAGACATCTGACCCCCCAGGAGGGGCAAGAAGACCAAGAGTCTGGATCCCTTTTCCTGGGGTGCTGGGTTAGCATAAACACAGGATAGTGTAGACCCTGGGGTAGGCCAGTGTCCCACTTGACTCAGGTGCCTTTGGTCTTCCAGCAGCTGTTCCAAGTTGGGCCTTCAGAAGATGGGATTGGTGAGGCTCATGTAGGGGGCAGGGGTGCTGTTCCTAGGAACAGTAGGTACCCAGCTCTACCCAGCTTCCAGGAAAGGGTTACAGATTAGACATGGAGACCTCAGGATAAAGGCCTAGACACCTATGGATGGTCATCTTTTGATCCAAGCATCTGTTAACAAGTGGTATCAGGGGGCACGTCTTCAGGGTCCTCTGGGAAGGACATGGGATGGACTACACAGGGAAACACTGGGGGTGATGTAAGGTCCAGGGTGTCCAGACCACTGGCCTACGGCCCATAGTACCAGTCAGGCCTCTGTGTGGATGGGCATGGTATCACATCTTGGTGGCTTCAGTGTGGTCAAAGTCACCATCAAGGCCTGACAGGGCACACTGCTGGACAGCAGGCTGGCCTCTCCGGAAGCTATGCAGGGAGCGGCGGAGTGAGCCCAGTCGCTTCCAGAGTCGGAGCCTTGGCTCACTGGGGCTTTCTGGGTGGTGTGGCATGCACTCCTGGGTCCTTTTGCGGCCAGGGTCCAGTGCAGTTGGCTTACATAGCATCATGAACAGCAAACAGGACACCAGCAACAGAAAGATGCAGGCCAGGCCGATGAGAGCTGGGACAGGGTCAATAGCCTCAGCAGGAGTCCCAGGAGTGGCAGGAACTGTGAGGAAGGATGGTGGGCTGGGGAGGCTGGAGCCCCCTGTGCTCATGATGCCTGCAAGGACACAAGACAGAGGCTCAGGGCAGAACAGCTGGACCCCAAGCAGGAGTGCACAAGACGTACCTGGGGAGCACCAACTGGGGGAGGGGAGGCTGAGCAGTTTGTTATTCTCTCTCATTATGGCCCCGTGTCTTAGTTAGCTTTTTATTGCCATGATAAAACACTGACCATGAATAACTTGGGGAGGAAAGGGTTTATTTGGTTTACATGTCTACATCACAGTTCATCATGGAGGGAAGTCAGGGCAGGAACTCCAGCAGGAACCTGGAGGCAGGAACTGAAGGAGAGACTATGGAGGAATGCTGCTGACTGGCTTGCTCCTCTGGACCATGCTCAGCCCACTTCCTTATACAACCTAGGACCACCAGCCCAGGGGTGGCCGGGGCCCTCCCACATCACTCAGCAATCAAGAAAATGCCTCACAGACATGGTCACAAGTCAGTCTGATAGAGGAAATTCCCCTAATGGGGGAGCAAGCTGACAACCAAAGCCAACCATGACACCCAGTGACAGGTTAGGACCGTGAGGCTAGAGAGGTAACAGGTCAGAGGGTTCATCACACACAGCTAATAATTGATGAATCTGGGTCTGAACTCAAGGCCTCTTTCTACTACAACCCTACGTAAAAGAAACCATAATAAAAGCTTTTTGGCATTTTAAAACTAATTCTCACCAATTACCATATAGTCTTAGGCCTAGAGGGCTAGGATCTAGGACCTAATCTGTCAGTCAGTTAGTTGTTCAGTGACCAGGAGCAAGTCAGAACATAAGATGCACACTGGGCGTGGTGGCGTGCACCATTAATCCCAGCCCTCAGGAGGCAGAGGCAGGTGGATCTCTATGAGATTGAGGCCACCCTGGTTCACATCATGACTTCCAGGTGGACTGTGACTAGGGAGACCCTGTCAAAACAACAACAACAACAAAAACCAGAATATAAAACCAGACACTAGAGTGGGCTAGCGGGCTGTGGCCCAGGGGTACTACATGGGTGTCTCATTGGGCTCTTGGTATATTTTTAATTTAATTGTGATAATTTTTAAATGAGACTTCCAGCCAGGTATGATGGCACATGCCTTTAATCCCAGCACTAGAGAGGCAAAAGCAGGCCAATGGATCACTGTGAGATCAAGGCCAGCATGAGATGGTCTACATAGCAAGTTCCAGGCCAGCTGGAGCTACATAGTGAGACTGTCTCAAAACAAAAACAAAAACAAAAAAGAGATTTCCAAACCAGATAACCAGGTGTGGCGGTACAGACCTATAATCCCAGCCCTCTGGATGTGGAGGCAAGAGGATCAGGAGTTCAAGGCCAATTGCAGCTTCATAGTGAGTTCGAGGCCAGCCTGAGTGCTGTGGATATCTCTTAAAATGTCAGAATTTCACCACTATCCACCCTGGTACCAGCAGCTGGACAGGGTGCTGGACCACATTTGGCCATACTCCCTGAGGCCCACCACACAACTCTTTCACCTGCCCAGACCCATGAATACTAATGTTGCTGTTTTCTGATGCAGTCCAACCTACTCCCAGAGAAACTGGGGCCCAGCCAGAGAAAGGCTAAGCCCAAGGTCACATGGGCTTAGAGCAAGACCAGGTGTCCTGGCTCCAGATCCCATGGCCTGCCCACTCCTCTGACCCCCAACCTTCCCTGAGCCCAGTGATCCACTCAGGCACAGGTGAGAAATTAAAATGACAAGGAGTTGACATAGTGGGACTGGAACCCTGGCCTGCAGCACATCATTCACCTGCCAGGTATTTCCTGTCCCTTTAGAGAGCCCCATGGAGAGTGTGTAGCAGATGGTCCTCAGAGGTGGAAGATGGGGCTTAACTGCTGCTCTGACATGACTAGGTGGCAGATGACAAAGGTCCCAGAGCCTTGCTGCAGGTAACACATGACCAAAGAGGACAGGTGGGCAGCTCTGAGGAGAGCATCAACTAATCCCATAGCCTCAACTCATGGTACTGAGGGCTGGCACACAGAACCCATGTGCCAGGATTTTCCAGCTTCTCAAAGGAAGCAAGAAAACTTTTAAGGTAAACATTCCTATTATTTAAATAATGGCAATTAATTCAAATTTGTTTAAGGCAAAGAAGAAGAGATAGACATATAGCAGAAGGCCAGAAAAACTTGGTTCCAAAAAAAATTGGGCATGCATTTTCAAATATCGGATATGCCTCAAGGCTAAACAAAACACACCAAGAAGGTGTCATCCAGCTGATAAGCCTGCATCTGTGGTCTTTGAACTGCACAAACCCAGGACAGGAAATCCAAATGAAGGCCTAAAGAAAACTCAGTCCTTCTCTCTGACTTTAGAATTGCTCCTGAGGGCAAAGGAAGAACAGCTTCCTTCCGAGTTTGTTCAGTATCTCCCTCAGGTTCTAGCACTGAAGCCAAGCAGCAGGAGAGGCTCAGTCATGCCAAGGCCATGCCTGTAGCCGTGAGGAGTCACAGAACATGGTAGCCCAGGCCCCCAGCCCCTGGAGCCCTTGTCCCATTCGGGCACTCACCAGCTACTCACAGGTCACAGAACATGGTAGCCCAGGCCCCCAGCCCCTGGAGCCCTTGTCCCATTTGGGCACTCACCAGCTACCGCAGGACTCAACTCCTGGCTCCTGTGTCCAGATGACTGAGGGCATCTAGAGCTACCCAGGCACCTGGGACTGGACTCTTGCCCACCCCTCCCAACCCTTGAAGCCACTCCAGTCTGGAAACTCTGATGTCCGTCTCACTGCCCAAGGCCTCCACCCTCCAGGCCTTCCTGGAGTCTCAGCTGGAGGAGGGATGGGGTGTGCCCTCTGCCATCCCCCACAGAGAGAAACCAGCCATCCCTTGGCCATCAGCGCTCAGTCTCAAGTTTCATCAGGGAAAGACCTCCATCCTCCTAGCTGTGAGGCTGCAGGCCAGGCCCCAGAGCCAATTCGGAACAGACAGAATTTGCTGTTATCAACATCTAAGCCATTCTGGTGGCAGCCAGTGACTGACATGTGCCTGTAAACATCCAGACACCGGCCCAGGAGTTCCAGGAAAGCCCAGCTACCAGGTTCCCTCAACATCCTCTGCCCTTCAGCCAGCAAGAACAGCTATTTCTGGAGGAAGCTCCTACAGACCAAGCAGGAAGCTCCCTACTGGAGCCCTCCTCTGGATACATCTCTCTGCAAGCTCCTTTTAGAGCTCTCTTGCTTCCCTTAGAGTTCCACAGAACAAAAAGCTGTTCTGTGGCCTGGCCCAGCAACTGCCCTTCATGGGACCTGGTTTCTGTTCTCAGAGTAACAGAAGGACTCCTCAGATCTGAGCACAACCTTGCATCCTCCCAAGTCACCCAGCAAGGGCATTCCCCCAACTTCTCTTACCTGGCCTTCTCTGTAGTGTCCCAGCACTGACCTCACAGCCAGCCCCTGGAGGTCTGCACTGTCAGTGGCAAGGACTCTTAGCTGTCCTAGGAGTCCCAAGGTATAACATCCAGCTGGGACCCACCGTGCCCTAAGTTCCTCCGTACCTACAGCAGACTGCACTTCTCCCCTGCTTTCTGGCTGGACCTGGCTTTGCAGGAAGAGTCCTGGCCTGCTTGGGGGAGGGGACAGCTGGGAGGTAGGGATGGCAACTGGGTGGGAAGAGAGGGGAGCCCCCCTTCTGGCTCACTCCAGCCTGTCTCCTTGGAGCCCTCTCAGGAGTGGAAACACTGGTGGGAGCAAGGGGTGGGGTTAACTGTCTCACAGACCCGGGACTCCCACCTTCCCCCTTGAAAGTTGGAATGGTTTGGTCGGCTATTCAATGCCTGCCAGCCCCCAGGTTACCAGGGAGAGGGTCTACAAACTGAAAGGCAGTGGCAGAGGAGCAGGCGGTGTGATGGGCCCTGGAACCCCCACGCCCATCCTGCAGGGTCCCTAGGCCCTGTCTTTCCAGGCTTCTTGGAAAAGCATCTTTATTTTGAAGGTATTGCTGCAGAAGTAAGGGCCAAAGGCAGTTTTCAAAGCTCAAAGAGCTTAGGACTATGGGGCAGCCAATGACAAGTCACTTTGGGTGGGCCACCAGGGTCTCTCCACCCCACCCCCATTACCCCATGCCCCTCCCCCAGCCTATCTTCTTCCTAGAAGCCAAACTTCCCTGGCAACTGGCTGCCTGCTTAGGAACCCAAGTCTTGAGCAGCTTCCCCCATCAGAGGCCTCCAGGTTCCCAGAATGCAACATGAAAAGTAGTCACAGCTATACCTGAGGCTTATGCCTGGCCCCACACTGTCCTTCAGAGCCCATGATCACACAAAAAAAGTCTTGTCTGCCCTCCCTAAAGTGGATAGGTGCCTTACTATACGCAGTTAAAGCTGGAGTCTTAGGAATGAGCCAATGCAGCCCCACCCCACCTCACTAACAGATGATAAGGCTAAGCTCCAGGGAGATGTGGTCTGCCCAGGGTTACCCAAAAAGTTAGTGGTGGGTGGGAACCTGGTGTCTCCCTAATTAAAGGATAAGAACCTTCACTGCAGATAAATGGGGGTCCCAGTGTCTCTGTGGACTTCATCTTTACAAGCAGCAACCCTCTTCTGCCCTCTTCTCTGGAAATGCGTCCAATAAACAAGATAGGAAAGTTTGTGTTAGTGCTTTAAGTGGCAGGTCACAAAAACCTGATTCAACCTTCCTTGGCAGAGGGGAGCGGGGTACTAGAGCAACACTGGGATGATCCAGAGGGTCAAGAGAGAGATCAGATACAGCTGGGCTTCTAGAATATCAAGGATCAGAAAACTAAATATTGCAGTGCTGTGTGTTACAATTTTCATCTGGACTCACTGAGGATCAACTTAGTGTCCCTCACTAGAGATTTGCTACTAAGTCATTCACAAATTCAAAAAATATGTGAAAGGTCAAGTGTGGTGGCACATGCCTAGAATCCCAGCACTTGGAAGGAAGAGGCAGGAAGATCAGGGGTTCAAGGCCAGCCTGGACTACTTGAGATCCTTTCTCAAAACAACAACAAAAATAAACCCTACTCTGTGCCAGGGACTAGTGACATGACAGTGCACAAATCCTCTTCTTTCGGGGGAAACAAGAACAAACATATTCACTCAGAATAGGGCACTGACAACAAACCAAAGTGAGCTAATAACTTTATTGGGATTATTTTACAGGAGCATAGGTGAGTCAAAGATACTGCATCACCAAAAAACTCACCCCAATAAGGGTGTTAGCTCACAAAAGCCACATCTCTGGAGCTTAGAGCCTCTTCAGTAACTACTACTGTCCATTAGAATTAATTAATTAATTAATTAATTAATTAAATGTTTGCCTGACCAAGGCTGACAGCAGCAATAATCTATAAGCATGAAAATACATGTTTGGAAGGCTATTTGTCAGGCAAATCACATCCATTAAACAAAAC
Source organism: Nannospalax galili (assembly GCF_000622305.1). NCBI lineage: Eukaryota > Metazoa > Chordata > Mammalia > Rodentia > Spalacidae > Nannospalax > Nannospalax galili. Next base: position 1,964,496 of record NW_008341050.1, on the reverse strand, counting down.
GATGGCTGTGGCCTTGATTCTGGGACCTATGATCTCCCCGGCCACATGCTTTTATGCTTGCTTACAGCACCAAATGTGAGTTCCATCTTGTAGAGTGGGTTTTAAATCCAATGGTAAAGCAGGTGCATCTATAACAGTCATGCCACTACTGCACCAAAGGAGACATTTAGCCTGGTATGATAGTTCTACAGCAGACAGGGTCCATAATGGAGTAAGAATGACACTTCTCCCTTAGCAGCCTGCATAACGCCTTCCAGCACTACAAAAGCAGGCCAATGGGGAGGGTGCTTCCAGCTCAGTCCCAGCTTGATTTCTTCAACCAGAATGTGTAGTATCTTCCACAATAGGGACTTGCCATCTAGTGCTGCCATGTAACCAAGAGCCAACACAATAGCCCATTTGGTGTGTGAGGCCTCAGGGGCCTCCCTGTGCCAACAACTCATCTATCACTCAGATGTTTAATAACCTTGTGGCTTTGTGGTGTGTCTTTTTCCACCTACACAGTGTAACATCATTCAAATTCTTTACCTGTTGTCTTTACTGATATTCTAGATGATTTTCAGATCTGTAAGACACTCAAGAGTTGGTATTAGATAATGAAATCTCTATATAGAGGGTGGGCAGGGCCTCTGAAGGCCCACCCACATCCACTGCAAGCAAGATCCACTACAACATGGAAAGATTTCATCATTTGTGTCAGTTGCCCCACCCACCCCAGAAAGCAAACGGCAATGTTGAGTACAGCATCATGGATGGGGATATTATCCCATCGGACTCTCCACAATCCACATTCTCCATAAGCCATCCTACCTCTTACTCCTGGGGCGTGCCTGTGAGGTTGCTATGCATCTCCCTGCCCCAGAGGGTAGCGACAGCTTGTACCTCCCAGCCAAGCTGGCAGTGCAGGGAGAGCAGGGCCATGTTGTCACCTGCCATGGCTGCTACTGGACTGATTCCCTGGTTCTGGCAGTTTCTGGGCCAGTTCTGTGACCACTGACTCTCTATTAGCCACACCTGGATGTTGAAGGGGCCCCAAAGTGGGTGAATAATCTCTATCCATAGTATACATTTTTTATAAAGAATTTCACTCTGGAGTCCAGGCTGACCTAGAACTTGTTATGTACATAAGGCTGGCCTTGAACTTATGGCAGTCCTCCTTCTCTTGCCTCCCAGGTGCTGGAATTATAGGTATACGCCACCACCCAACCCCGTATGGGGGAAAACTCCACACAGCATACTCTGGGAAGGTAACTGCCCACCCACTGGACAGTCGTGACCTTTCCCACCTGTATCACTCTGTCGTTTATTCCTTCTTTCTCCCCTTTTGTGCCCCTGCCTAAGCTTTGAGGCCTTCTGGACGCTCACTAGCACAGTATTTGGCCTTCTGTTGCACCCTGTGTCAGTCATATTTTCCTCTGGTAACTTTGATTCAACATAAATCTTGCCACATTTGCTTTTGAGACCTGAACATACCCTTTGTTTTACCCTTGTTTCTTGCCTTCTTTGCTTTAACACCTTACAAAGCCAGTTCCTAAGCTGGTCCCAATCGTTCAGACCCACCAGAGCCTTTCCCACTTTGTAAAGACCACATCTCACCATGGAGCAGGGCAAAGCTCCTGAAGCCCATACCAGTCCTCAAGTCCCTGTTGGATCAATGTCTTTTGTAACTCTCCAGTAAACACAAAGCCATGAACTGGACATTGGGCACCACCTCTCACGTGCCCAGTTCCCTCAGTGATACCTGCCCTTCCTCTGTTGTCTTCCAGTCCTGATATCCATGGAGACCTAGGCTAAACATAGCCAAGTGTACTTACCGGCTCCAGTCCATTGGAGACCTCTTTCTCTCATATTGCCTCAAGTTGTGCTGTCGTCCTTTCAAGGACAGATGGGTAGTTATATTGCTTAATTTCTGTTCTTCTACATAACTCAGACTGATTGTCTCTGCTTCCACGCCCTACAGCCTCACAAGCCAGGTGGTGAAAGGCTCTTTTACTCCTTTTTGAAAAGTTTTTCCCAACTGAAGCAGTTCAGAGGCTGAGTAGTCCCTGATTATCAGTCTCCTGTACTGGGCCATTGTTAAGGCTTCTGTCTGCATGCTGAATCATAGATTTTTCCCTTCGTATTAAAGGTTGGGCCTGAGGGGCATCTTTTACCTTACCCTCCTATTCTGTCCATGGATTCCAGCTCTTTGGATCCCAGGAAGGACTATCACAGACATAACTTGTATTCCTTCCCTCCTGCCAGCTGCAAGAAACAGCAGGCTGACTCCCCCCACTCATTCTCTGTTTTCAGTATTTTGCCTGCCACACCAAAGGCTACTGTGGAGGTTGGCATCCACATGTCTCTCTTCCCATTGCAGTTCTTCCCTTACATAGGAAAGTGCTTTCTGAGCAACACGGCTGAGGCTCAGTTGCATGTCACCACCCACAGCAAAGGCCACGTAACTGGTAGCTAATGTAGTCTGCTTTTGAGCCCATCCAACATGTGCTGCTTTCACACTGTGATCTATTCCATAGTCTATCAGCCATTTGAGGCATGTCCTTACACTCAAATGGCAGACCCCATTCTTCAAGAAGGCATGCTACCTAATACTACACAGAGGAAGATGGCTGTCCTGGGATGCCCCCAGGGACACTCCACTATCAGATGAGCCAGCTTGGTTGTTTCTTTTCATCCACTGTAGACAGCATCTACCACCATCAGGGTAAGGAAGTATACCATCCTGTACCATGTGGGAAAATGTAGCTGTGTCAGGTTTGCCCCCACAGATGTCCCACCCTGATGGACCAGCCTCTGCTGTGCATCTCACGACAAGTACCATGCAACTGCTTCTCACCAAATCGGACTTGCTTCTTGTTTGGATGCTGTCTTAGTCACTTTTCCGTTGCTGCGATAAAATGCCCAACATAAGGGAATTCCAGAGGGATGCAGTTCATCATGACAGGGAATACATGGTGACAGGAGCAGGAGGCTGGCTGGTCACATTGCATCTGCACTCAGGAAGCAGAGAGAGTGAACAGAAAGCACAGCCAAGCTACAAAGCCCCAAGGCTTATCCCCAGTGACCCACTTCCTCCAGTTCCACAACCTTCCTAAACAGTGCCACCATCTGGGAACCAAGTATTCAAACACGTGAGCATAGGGGACATTATACATTCAAATCATAATAGGTGCCAATTCAGTTGCACAGTTGTTTTTTTTTTTTTTTTTCTGGAGAGATGTTGGCAAACATCTGTTCATCCCAGATAGGAAACTAATAATAAAACAAACTCCACCAAAGGCTACCTTGGAGGACCAATAAGTTTACAGGCGCTTGGGTGAGAGGTTACTTGCAGTTCGTGGGAAACTCTTCAGTGGAACTGCCTGCAAGTTGGTCAGGGAGTTCAATGGACAGTTTCTAATGCATCTTCATCCATACTGGCCTTTTCAGTGATGCAGCTGCTTTGGTAAAAATGTTCCTAAGCTGCCAAGAGTCTCCCAGATCATGAAGGTATAGGGTGCCTCTTTCAGTCTGGACCAGAGTGTGATGGTGAAATTCCTTAGCTGCTCCCTGTCCCACAAAAACCTGGAGGGGAGGGGTAGGGGCAGAGATGGGCCCTTGAGTGGGGCAACATAGGTCATAGATAGCAGAATGTCCTTGTGGACAATAACAAGTATGTGCACACATACCTGGGTAGGAGTAAAGAGGGGCTGCACAAACAGCTTCCCTCCATGCCTTGGGATTAGGAATAACTCCAGTATCTCCTCTCCTTCAGCTGAAAGCCACAGATGCAGATGAGGGCGAATTTGGACGTGTCTGGTATCGTATCCTCCATGGTGAGTGAGCAGCCACGGATGAGATGGGAGGGACAGCCACTGCCCTGGGGAGACATTTCTTTGGCTGTTCAGATCTGAGGTCCAAGTGCTATACACATAAGCTGGGACCCCAGAGAGGAAGTGGGATCTTCTGATTATTTGCACTAAGTTGAATATATTCTAAACAAGAGTGGTATATTAGATTGTCTTGTTCTCAAAGTCCCCACATCCTACAATGTTCCCAAAGCTGTCACCCTGACAGAGGGGGCGTTGGAATCTAGGACAGCTCCCATGAAGCAACTTGGGGATTCACTCTCATTGGCTCCTTTCTGAGCCCCTCACTACAGCCAGAGCATGAAACCTGTTTATCTGCTGGCTTCTAGAATCAGGGGTGAAGTCACCCTGCATGAACTCCATGGGCTGAGTGTGGAAGAAAGTGGGTCTCAGAGGGAAATCAAAGGCTTGGGTACCAACCCCACCCAGTCTAGTCTGCTAAGTCCTGGATTCACCCACCTATAGACAAGGTTTGGGTCCAAAACCCTTCTGAAGTTTCTAGAAACCTTCCTCTACCCCATTGGAGCTATAGGTACAGGGCCAAGGGCATGGCCCCCGCTTTCACGTGAAGAGGCAGATGAATCTGTCTCCACACCCCACCTTGTTAGGTCATTGTGGGCTTCAGCCAAGTTCCCAAAACCTGTGAGCAAGACCAACACACCAAAGGGCCTGAAATTCACAGGCATCCAGCTTCTGGCCCAGCCCATTCATCTTGTGTGTCCCTCCACACAGGTAATCACGGCAACAACTTCCGGATCCATGTCAGCAATGGGCTCCTGATGCGAGGCCCCCAGCCCCTGGACAGGGAGTGGAACTCCTCCCACGTGCTAATGGTGGAGGCCTACAACCATGATCTGGGCCCCATGAGGAGCTCTGTCAGGGTGAGGCCACAGCTGGACTACATGTGGCCATCAGTTGGCCAACAGTTGGGGCATGGTTGGGACAGGCCACTACTGGTTTTGGTGCTAACATCTGGGGCTGGGAGTTTCGTTAGGAGGCCAAGGGCCCAACCTAGCCAGGAATCTTGGAATTGTCCTTTTGCTCTGTACCTCAGTTTCTCCAGCTAAGCAAGGGAGGACAGTGGAGCCCTCACCAATCTATCCCTCCTCTCCACAGTGAGCTGAGAGGTAGATGCCAACATCATTCAGCCTGTCTTCTGGATCCAAGTTCCATACTGTTTCTATTGAAACTGTTTCTAAAATATTCCCAGCTACCCTACTAAACTGTTCTTACATACCCTCACTAGGGAGTAGAAGCCAAAGGATCTTCTCTAATGAGAGAGAGAGAGAGAGAGAGAGAGAGAGAGAGAGAGATTTGTTTTGCACTCTTCCCCGTGTCCACTGCCTACTTAGCAGCCCAAGGCCCCTTCCCCTAATGTGGCAGGAAGTGAGTCAGAGTACTGAGGTCCCTGTCTTGAGTAGGAAGAGGTAGGAAAAGTACAGGCAGGGACTTTTACACAGTTTGAGAGGAACTGAATCAGCTGCTTTTATCAGCCCGTCTCTACCTGACATTTCCCCAGGCTGGAAACACTGAGCAGGACCCACCTGGCCAGCTGTCACTGGAATTACTCAGGGGACACTCCTTCCATGTACTCATGATGAAGGCCTACAACAAGGATCTGGGCCCATGCAGAGCTCTGTCAGGGTGAGCCCACAGCTGGACCACACATAGTCACCAGTCAGCTGGCCACCAGCTCTGCTCTTGCCCATCAGTTTTGCCTTAGAAGAGATAGGAGATAGCACTGCCCCACACTCTCCCCAAGGAATGGATTCAGTAGAGGGGGTCAGGTCCCTCAGAAGGTCCTTCTCAGAGCCTGATGAATGACACAGGCCTGGTTTCCTGAGCACGCACCAGGCAAGCTGTGACTACCGTGTTCCCATGCATGTCATGTTTTTATTCACATTTATCAACAGGCCCACGGCAGAGCCTGCCCTTTGTGGGCCCACTTCGGGTCACAGAGTAGCTGATGTCAGTGAGGCTCAGGCTGGACTCCTGGACTTCAGGCTTCCTAACCACAACCCTCTTTGTGGCCCCTCACCCACCACCTTCTCCTTGAAGGCCGCCTCTCAGTGCCTGAGCACTGTAGCTGCAAGCCGCTTTTAACCACCACCCTTGTTTTTAAAGCAAATGCTCTGCTGCATCCCAGGGTTCAAAGACAGCCTGTACAAAGACTGCTCACTGCAGGGGACAGGCACCCTAGTGACAGGTGCTGCCCCGCCCCATGCTCCTGTTCACAGGAGCCCTGAGGAATAAGAAACCCATCCAGTATTGAGGTAGGCACTGTGTCACACCCACTCTACAGATGAGGAGACTGAGACAAAGAAATATTAGCCAACTTGGTTAGCATTCTAGGGTGGTATGGGTTGAGCCAGGCTTCACCCCTAGGCCGGCAGCCTGGACTGTTCTCTTAACCTCTCTACACTATACTAATCTATGTACTATACTGCCCCAGATCCCTGACAGGAGCGATAGCCTTATCCCCAGAGAGTAAACTTAAGATGAGAATTAGGGGACTGTCCTCTGAAATGGGAACTTGATGACCCTTGCAGTAAACAGCCTTTGTACCCCCTAAGACCCAGGAAAGCCGGGGACCTTCCTGATGGCAATGTGGGAACTCTAGCTTTGTTTTGCAATGGTAGTGATGGCTATGACCACCTGCAGGCTGCAATTCCTGTTTTAGGGACCAGGGACAGTCCCCATGAGGGCCAGGGAAAGCGTCCTATTGGCCCTGGGCATCTCTGGATGCACACATTGCCTGCCCACCTGCATAAATGCATGCATATGTCTGCCCTTCCATCCCTGTTGGAAGGTATGACAACCCTAGACAGAAAGCAGTCTGGTTTTATGAGGAGCCTGGCGGCTTCCTCTGGCTCAGCAAGAACTCAGCTGGCCTGTATTTCCTGTTCAGCTGTGTTACTCTCTCGGGTTCACAAACCACACATCATCTTTCCTCCTGTCCCTGCTGCTAAAAATGAAGCCCAGACCATCGAAAGCATGTGGCCTAGCTGCATGCCACCTCCTCTTCTTCCTCTCACACTGTCAGACTGGCGTATTTCTTTCCCCACGGCCCATAGAAGTTAAGGTCATCGGAGGTCATCAGGACAAGCAGGTCCGGAAAGGGAAGGCTAAGAGTTTTGATAGATGGATGGTTAATTTCTGTTTACAGAGAGTTCCCAGAAATTCACCTGTGCAAATTCCCCCACAGCCACCACACCCAGGATCTCCTGTGACAAGTTCTGGGTGAAGCTAAATTTAGAAAGCTCCAGACTATAAACAGCTGTGCTCTGAGGTGGGCGCTGTTGTTTTCATAGTAGAGTCTCAATGTCTAGACATGAAAACTGCTGACATGAACAGGGCAGTGAAGTAGAGAGCTCGCTGGGCCTCTCTGGCCACCACATGCCCCTTCTCCCCTGGCTCCACCATTCTAGGCACCCTGAGTCCTCCACCAGTCAGGCCCCCCTTGTATGTTTACATCAGCCAGGAATCCCTCTACTTCTTTCTAGTAAATCCCCAGCTAATCCTGGAAGAGCCACTTGGGATGATCCCAGAGGCAGCTAGCAATATAATCACAATGCCAAGGCAGGTGTCCTGAGGCTGCCTTGCCTCCTGCCTCCAGCCTTACCACTGACCACATGACCTGTGCTGTCTACACCAGCTCCTCCATCCCATTTCCTCCCCTCTCTCCTCTACTTTGAGGTTTTGCCCTGGCTGTGGGGAGCCAGGAAGAAGGCCCTCTCTTCCACTGGGGCCAACTCATCCCCAGCACAGAGCCTGAGACCCCTGCCCTTAGAGCCCAGCCTTTTGAGGTCTTGGGCAAGTCATGTCCCCCTCTCTGGACCTCTGTTCCCCATCTCTTAAAGGAGGCAAGGGCCTAGACTCCCCGTAGTTCCTCGTGCACCCCCACTTTAACGCCCTTTCCTCCCCGGCACACCAGTCTCTCCAGACAATGCTACCCATGCCTGTGCCAAACCTACCCCAGGTATTTCCAGGTACGGGGAAGATGAAAAAGGCAGGGGCAATCTCTGCTCATGGAGGAGGCTCTCTATAAACAGTAACCTTTTCCATACCAGACACACACACTCATTAAGAAAAAGTGGGGAGAAAGTTCTACAAAATCACACAATTCCAAAGTGGATACCTTCTTGAGTAGAGTCTCCCAAAGCAACCCAAGACAAGCATTACTGTGAAAGTATTAAGAAGTGTCCCCAGGAAAGTGGGAGGAAGTGGGGGACCAGGAAACACCCAGCAAAGTGGGCTAGGGGGATCTGTCCTCTATTCCAGGGAAATTCTAGCAGCAGCCAGGTCTGTTGTCCATGCTATTTTCTGCCCAAGGCAGTGAGCACCCAGTCTGCTCTCTAGGTGCTGGTTTCTGACAGCCCAGGTATCCTGAGTGGAACTGGCACTCCTCAGAGAGCTACTGTGTGTGAGGGTCACAGGGCTCAAAGCACCCAAATCCTTTCCAGCCACCATGACATTTTCCTCAAATCTGTCTTAGCCATATTTTAATGTTTAGATTGAGTCACTGTCTAGCACTTTCATGAGCCCGGCCTATTTGTCTTCCACACTTTACCACAAGAATAGTGCAGCATGAGCTATTTGTAATGTAACCATTTCATACTGGAGAAGATATGACTACCCCTAAGTGTCATTAATAATCACTGGTTCCCATAGGTCAGCAGCAGAGCTGAACAGTGTCTGAGTACCAGCTGCATGTCAGGTCCTATACAAGGGGGTAGACTCAGTGGGGCCTTCAGAGGATGCTCCAACTGTCCAGGGGGAGCAGAGACCATACCCTGACCTGAGCATGGCCCACCCCTGCAGGTGATTGTGTACGTGGAAGATGTCAACGATGAGGCCCCTGTGTTCACACAGCAGCAGTACAACCGCCTGGGCCTTCGAGAGACAGCAGGCATCGGCACCTCAGTCATCGTCGTCAGAGCCACAGACAGAGACACTGGTAAGGTGGGGTAGGGGGAACCAAGGGAAGCCATTGCTCAGAGTGACCCTCCCTGCTGATGAGGGGCCCTGACATCCTCGAGTCCTCTTTAGAGACACAACAGGTTTGAGAGGGGCTCTTTGGATGGTGTTGGTCACTCCTTCAGATGCCCAGGCCCAAGAAAATTGGAGTCAGGGGAGTTATCTACCCTCTGATGGGCAGAGGAGCATGGCAAAAGTCTGCATTAGTCATCCTGGGACCCAGCATCCCCCTGCTAGACTTTGGCAATGGGCTGGACAGGGTTGAGATAGGTAATAGGGCCATGTCCAAAAGCTGGTTGACGCTTGCTCCTTCAGCCAGCTGCCACCCTCTGAGATGCTCAGAGCCTGACACAGACTTCCCGATAGGCCATTCTTCCTACTGGAGGGTGGTCTGCTTTGAAGGTAACTCCAACAACTGAGGTTCCAGAGCCCCAGATGTACCCACAGTGAACCATGTCAAGTAAAGGGGACAAGAGTCTGGGACACCATTGGCCTCTGCATGGAGCCTGTACCCGGCCAGGAGAGGAGCTCTTCCTGGCCTCCACTGTCCCCAGAGAGACTCCTGAGCTGCCTCTGCTGCACTGACTACTGTCCAAGTCTTTCATCACTACCCCAGTAGTCTCCATGCCCCACTCAGCTTCAGAGATCACCTGCCACCCAGGATAGGTGACAGGGATATAGCTCTGAGGATTCCCAGCTGGATCATTCTCTAAATGACGTATTGATATACTTCAGGTCCCACATGTTGCTACGGCCTCTTGGCACAGGCAGCCCTTTGAGAGGCTAGCAGAAGCAGTGGGTCCCCTCCCTAAGAGCTCCAAGGAGATCCTGGACATGCTGAGTGACTTTATGCCTCTCCCTTTTACTCCTCCTGCCCCAGGCACGGTACCCTGGAGTGTACAAGGGAGAATGGGGAGCTGTATTTGTCACTGAGACTTTTCCACCAGGGGACCCAGATGAAGACTTGACCACTCTGAGAATGGCTAACGCTTTCTAGATCAAAAAACCACCACAAGATAGTCAAGACAGGTGTTGAACTTGAATCTCAAGGCTCTGGGCACTGAACCAACCCCCTCTGGTAGATCTCTGGTGCTCATATCAACCCCTAGAGAGGGTCAGCACTGTGCTGGGCCTCACCATTCACCTTGAGCTCTGCTTCCTCCTCTGAGAATCTTGAGGCCAGTACATGTTTCGTGCAGCAGCTAAGGCTCTAGCCTTGTCCCTCAGGGATAGCACCAGGTATAGATAGTTCAAGAGACCATAGGACAGTCAATCTCTCCCCCATCTGAGGACCACACAGCTTGTGTCTTCCCACAGGGGATGGTGGACTGGTCAACTACCGCATCCTGTCAGGTGCGGAGGGCAAGTTCGAGATTGATGAGAGCACAGGGCTCATCGTCACGGTGGACTACCTGGATTATGAGACCAAAACCAGTTACCTGATGAACGTGTCTGCCACAGACCATGCACCCCCCTTCAATCGGGGCTTCTGCAGCGTCTATGTGACACTGCTCAATGAGCTGGATGAGGCAGTGCAGTTCTCGAACACCTCCTACGAAGCAGTCATCATGGAGAACCTGGCACTGGGCACAGAGATTGTGCGGGTACAGGCCTACTCCATAGACAACCTCAACCAGATCACCTACCGCTTCGATGCCCATACCAGCGCCCAGGCCAAAGCCCTCTTCAAGATAGATGCCGCTACGGTAAGGAGCTGTGTGGGAGTGGTGTGTATTTATTGCCATGTGTATTTATTGAGCTCCTTCTGGATGCACAGTACTCTCCTTGAACTAAACCTCCCTGTGATGTGTTTTTTGCAATATTTCGAGGCACTGTGTTGAAAGCCAAGAACTCTGATGTCCTTGTTGTTAGATGGTGGGAGTTACAGTAGGAAAAGCCAACCACTTTCCCACCTGTACCCACATCATCACAGAATACCTCTCTTGTCACCAAAGTGTGGGATTTCCCCCACCCCGGGCTTTCTGCTGCCCATGGGGCACCCTTGGATTTGGATTTGTTCAGAGTAGCTGTACCCAGAGCAAGAGCCTATCCTATTTTGGGTGCAAGTTGCATAGCCTGCCATTTCCCTTGTGCCCTGACTAACAGGCATAAGCGTTCCCATGATCCCTTGCTCAACTTCAGTTAGCTGGCTAGAGTGTTCACAGAGCTCTGGGAATGCTTTGCTTACTGCTGCCCATTTACTACAAAAGGCTGCTTAAAGGATACAAATAGCAGATGAAGTGATATGTCTTGTAAGCTCTAGGACTTCCCAAGCATCACTCTCAGATCAAGAATCTGCCCAAGTACAGTCCCAGCTCTCAGGAGGCTCAGGCAGGAGGATCTCGAGATCCAGACCAGCCAACTTTACATGGCAAGACCCTGTCCTCTAAAAAACTAAAATAAAAGAAAATAAAAGGACTTGTACATATTCATTCAACAGGCCACAAGCTCTCCCAACCACACAGGTCAGGGATGTTTATGGAGGCTGCAGCATTAAGATATAATCAGTTATGCTCATCCCCAGTTCTTTCCTGTCCCTAGGTGCGCCTATCACCAGGAAATGCCAAGGGGTCATGAGCTCTGTCAGGAAGCAGTGAAAGAGACCAAATATATATATTTTTTAGTATCTCACTGCATCACAGAAAGCTATACAAGCCATCTTATCTCCTTTTTTACCTTGGCTGTTAGGAAGCTCAGCTCTAACTTTTACCCTTCTCTACAATAGCTATTCTAAACTAGGTGTCTGACTCCTCTCTGCTTTAATCTTTTCCCAGAATCCTTTCTTTGAAAGCAGGCAAGGTAGAGATGAATCCCTGTAATGCGCCAGGCCTTGTCCCAGGGGAGGATGGGAACACAGGCTGAACAAGAATCCTCAGGCTAGGAACAGACATGGGCAGAATCAATCATATAAGTCTAAGCACTCAGGGAAGATGTGGGAAGTATGAAGATGGGATGATGGCTATCATGGGGTCCCCTGGAGAGGACCTGCTTAGCAGGAAGGAGGCAGGAAACCCTGTGGGAGAAACAGCCTACATCTGAATGAGCTGTAAGAATAGGGGAATTTTGTCCAGTGGCTTCACAGGATACTTAGTTGTGCCTGGCGAAGGGGGTGACGTGTGTGACTGGTGGGGTTGGGGAAGAGAGATGGCAGAGTCCAACTGGAGCACAGAACTTCTAGAAGGGGTAGTGATGTCACTGCCTGATGTCACTGAGATGTCTGGCTATGCAGGGTGTCATCACAGTCAAGGGCTTGGTGGACCGAGAGAAGGGAGACTTCTACATACTGACAGTGGTGGCAGATGACGGGGGCCCCAAGGTGGACTCAACTGTGGTGAGTGATCCTGGGTGAGAGCCCCACTTGGCTATAACCCCTCCCCTTCCCAGATACTCCCCAACACCTGATGTGTGGCTGGGGGCAAGAGTAACCCCAGGATCACCCAATGGTCAGGCATCTGGGCTGAGACATGGTCAAATGAGAAGGTGGCACCCTGGACCACAGACCTCATGGGGATCAGGGGTGGGAAGTACCAAGCCAGCTAATAACCCTCTATAACTGCCTTTCTCTCCCTGCCTACTCTGCCCTTGCTGCCTACAGAAGGTGAGTAGCCTGTGGACTGGCCCTGGCTGGTGCTGCATGGACCCTCCTTCTTTCCTGGACAGAGGGTGGGGGACGGGGGGGCAACAAGATGGCTAGGGGGTAAATGCACTTGCCGCCAAGCCTGATAACCTGACTCTGATCCCCCTCCCCCCAAGATCCACATGGTAGGAGAGACGCAACAAGCCCACAGGTTCCCTCTGATTTCCATACACACCCTGTGGTACATGCACTCCCAAACATAATCAGTCAGTAAATGAATGTGAGAAGACAGGAGGCTCATGGACATCAGGCCTTCCACTCAGACCCTTCATGAGCCCCCCAGCCCATCCTCTTAGAGCCCAGCCCCAAGCTTGGCCCTGCATGCTCTGCCTGGTTCCCAGGGAGACCTGGAATGGAAGTAGGTAAGCAAAGGACTTGGAACATACAAAGGAAGAAATACTGAAGCCTCCTCCAGGACTGTGTGACAAAGGCAAGCTACTAAACCTGTCTGTGCTCCCTCCCTCAAGGGAGGGTCCTGCCAATGGCCCTGTCCTGCTCAGAGGGGGTGGCAGTCTTGGGAGGGAGGCATATAAAGGAGAGCACAGGGCAGGGCACAGGGAGTTCCTGGGATGGTAGCTGTGGTCATGGGTGAGCTGCCCTCTGGGGACTGTGCATTAAAGTCCCTGGGGAGGGTGATCACTGAAATCAGAGGTGTCAGACAAGGCTTCAGAAGGGACTGGGCATGAAGGGGGTGCTCAGGAGGGAGTGGGGTTTTGACACACACACACACACATTTAGCTCTCCTCAACCCCAGGGTCCCAGAGGGTAGCTGGTGGGCATCAATCAGGCATCTCATGTTACACCTAGTGTTACAGAGTTCGGGACCACCAGACTCAAAAAGCTCCAAATCAGCCGAATTAAGCTTTTACAATTTTATTATTATTTTAAAGAAAAAGAAATTCTCAAGGCAGGTGAGCTGGTCATCTTGGCAGCTGCCTTGAGGAGGTGAATGGTAGGAGGAAGGAAAGAAAGCCATGAAGGCAGGCAGGTTAGGGACTGCACAGAGGTCAGACATGGGGCTGACTGGCAGCCACATGGCTGGGAGAAGGAAGCTTTAGAGAAAGTAAAGAAATACAGGAGTCTGAGGGCAGCCCAAAGCCTTAAAGAAAGCATGTTTAGTAAGAAAGGCATGAAGAAGAAAAAGGGAAACTATGCTTCCCTGAAGAACTCAGAGCAGTGGGCAACTCACAGACTACATAGCTGTAGCTAGGAAGCTCTGCCCTAGGAGGTGGGATTCCAGGCAGGGAAAACTCGCATCTCATTAACGCACTAGGTGTTCCGCCCATCTATTTAGCATGATAAAGGCCTACCTGCTATATTTAGCATGACCTGCCTTCCTAGGGGTGGTCCTATGACCACATGATTGACCAGTGAAACTTGCACAAAATGGAGGCACTGGGGGTATTACAGTAGCTCTCAGCAGGAGGGCCTGGGACTTGGTGGGCATAGGTGGGGCCTCTGTCTAAACCTCAGCATCTCCATCTTACCATCTTACCATCTTACCATGGACCCAGCTGCCTCTCAGCCCTTGATAGTTGTGAGCATACAGGTGACTAAGGCAGCAGGGGTCCCCTGAGAAGTGAGGCCACTCTGGTGCCCTGCAGGCAGGGCTGTCGGGCTTTGAGTACTTGCTCCTGTTCAGCCTCCTACCCTCCTCCAAGAAGCAGGGCCCACTCCCCTGTTTCCTGTAGCTTCCTCCAAGGCTCTGAGCCATTGCCCTATACTGTTTGAGTTACTAGGGTGGAGGCACAGAGGGAGGCCTTTTAAGGTGGCAGTTTCCTCCCTGAGGCTAGGAGCCAAACCACAGCTCACCTCTACCTGACTCCTCCCTGTCCCTAGCAGAGGCGGGAGTGGGAGGACCAGAAGGAGGACTCTGCTATAGGAGCCCTTGGGGGATGGGCAGGAAGAGAGGTTCTGAGGCTGAGAATGGGAGACAGCCTCAGTTCACCTCACCTACCAAGGGTGGGTCCCTTCCCATCCCCCACCCACCCTCACAGCCACTGCCTTGATCATAACAGCAACCATGGTAGGTCCATTGACAGACTATGTGCCAGGCCTGGGGCTCACAGCAACCAGGCCTGCACAGCATGAATCAGGGAGAAGGAAAGCCCCTGGTCATAGCGTCATTGCAATATCATGTAGATCTTTTAAAATGTCAGGAAATCCAGGTGAACTTGCCCCAGGAGGTGGCTCACACTGAGCTCTGTAGGAGTTAAGTAAGGCAGCCAATGAGGAAAAGCTGTTTAGGTGGCAGGAACAATATGTGCAAAAGCCCTGTGGTATGAGGAAGCCAGCAAGATTAAGCAAGGCTTTGATTGGAGAGTTAGGAAGGTCAGATCACAGTGTGGTTCTCTGCTGGGTTTTGCCCTGACAGCAAGGTACTGGGCATCTTACTCCCATTTCCATATCAGCAGGAACTTGAGGAACTGCTTGATGAACAGACTTTGTTGTTGTTGTTTAATTTATGTGTATGAGTGTTTTGCCTACATGTCTGTAAGTGCACCATGTGCACTCAATGCCTGCAGAGGCCAGAAAAGGGCATCAGATCCCCTGGAATTATGGATGGTTGTTAGCTGCCACGTGGATGCTGGGAACTGAACCCAGGTCCTCTGCCAGAGCAGTCAGTGCTCTTAACCTCTGAGCCATCCCTCCAGCCCCTGAGCAGACTTCCTGATGGACACAGGCTTGGGGGAAGGCTGAGTGTCTGCCAAGCAGGTAGGAGGGACTGGAATAATTATATACCTCCCTTACCTGCATTCAGTCATTTCCTGTTCCTATAGCCAGTAGGGTAGGTATTCTTGTTTTAATTTTCAACTGAGAAAATGGAAAACCAGAGAGGCTCTGTAACTATTTCCAAATTCACACTACCACAAGCGGAGGAGTTGGTCCGGGCCCCACTGGGCTCTAACAGCTGCCAGATAGCATCGGGGTGTGGCCCCCAAAGAGGATGATGGGGACTGGCCTAGGAAGGGCAGCACAAAGAGGTGGGACCTACAATTCCTGAAAACCAGGCCACCTCCCAACCCCATTTCCCATCAGTGAGCAACCCTGTAGTTACAGCCTTGTAGCCTAGAGTCTTCCCCAGGCTGATGGTCATTCTCTCTTCTTGCTCAAGACTCTCCTCTCCACCAGAGACCCAGACTGTGAATGGGAAAGAATGTGCAATTTGCATGTGTTTTGCATGCAGTTTGCATGGCACTTCCCTCTACACTAGGACCCCTAGGCCTCAGGCATGGCCCCCTGCTCCTGGGCCCCATCCCTTCCCTTTAATGCAGAGCTGAGGGTAACAAGGCCAGGGTCTGGCTAGCAGCCATGTTTCAACTGGCCTGCCCATGATTTTCATTTCTGTGACTCATCAGCTCATTTCACATAAAAATCTGGACTTCTTAATTCTCTTGAAAAACAGGAAGTGATGCCTGGGGGTATTCCCAGCCTTCATTCTCATCAGCTGGAGCCCAGCTTTCCAGCTGTCCTCATCCCCACAGCCTCAGTCCCCACCACCCCCTTCCTTTGCTGTTCTGGCCTAGTGATAAGTGTGCACCTCCCCTACACACACACACACACAGACACACACACGGACACACACACGGACACAGACACATTGCTAAGAGAATCAAACATCCAGGATAGGCATTGGTGGGAGAGAGGCTTGAAAGCTTGTTGATAGTCCCTGCTAACTCTTGGTGGGTCTCTGCCCCCATGGTCTGAGACCATCTCGGGGAAGGTGGGAGGCCACTGAGCATGTCTGCCTCCAGGTCTACATCACCGTGCTGGATGAGAATGACAATAGCCCACAGTTTGACTTCACCTCTGACTCGGCCATCAGTGTGCCTGAGGACTGCCCTGTGGGCCAGCGAGTGGCCATCGTCAAGGCCCGGGACCCTGATGCTGGCAGCAGTGGGCAGGTGGGTACCAAGCTGGAGTCAGCCATAGTCGTAGGGGTGCTCTCCACCCCTCAGGGGTCATCTGACCTATCACTAGCAGAAGTGGAGACCACGTGGTGGGACTCAGGCCCACTCTCCAGGTCCCTAGGCTACTCTGCTGACATCCCTAGGACCAGGCACCTGCCAGACACACATGACCTTGGTGAGCTTGTCGCTGTTCCTCAGTCTCATCCCTTTCCTCCAGTGCTCCAGCCAAACAGGGCACAGTGGACCTGGAAACTAGGTAGTGCCTTGGGCCTGACTCAGCCACCTGTCCTCCCTGTCTCCTCTTCCTCCCTTTCTCCTCTCTTCTCCTTGCCCTTGCTTTCCTCCCATAGGTGGTCTTCTCCCTGGCCTCTGGTAACATTGGTGGGGCATTCGAGATCATCACCAGCAATGACTCCATCGGTGAAGTGTTTGTGGCTAGGCCCCTGGACAGGGAGGAGTTGGACCACTATATCCTCCAGGTAAGCAGTCACTGGCCCAGCTTAGATGGCTCACAGCAGACCACTAAGGAGGGAACCCACCCTCAGCATGCCCTGGCAGTCAGCTTCTCTGCCATTACCAAATGATATGGGACAGGTGGCATCTGTAGGGCCAAGCACAGCAACCTGGGACTGGCTTCCAGTTCCCAGCAGGAGCAGCTGAGATATCACTCTCTGCATTAGGAGTCAGGAGAGATGGGCATAGTGGTGTATGCCTGTGATCCCAGCACTCAAGAGGTAGTAGAGACAGGAAGATAGGGAGTTCAATGTCATCCTCAACTATATTGTGAATTCCAGACTACCCTGGGTTATATGAGACCCTGAGTAAAAAAATAAAATAAAATAAAACAAAAGCAGTCAGGAGAGAACCTGGCAGAGATGGTAATAGGGTCCTCACCCTGCCATGAATACAGAAGAATCTTGGGTAAGTTATTACTTCTATCTGGGCCTCAGTTTCTCCACATATGCAATGGGCAAAGAACCCCACCCAGCCTGCTTCTGCTGCAGAGTGAAGGGACACACTTGCCATGGTGGATGCTGGATTGCTGGGGCTAGCCTGTGCACCAGAGCCTCTAGGCAGCCGAGACTGCTCTTCTGCAGGGGCTGAGCTCCTAGAGGCCACCATGACAGTACTGAACACCCCGCCCCAGACAGGCTCAGCATGTGGTCAGGACCCTAGAGTATTGCAAAGAATATTCCAGGCCCCTTCCCTGCTTGCCAGAGACCAGCACAAAAGGCATGGGGCAGAAGCAAAGTCAAAGGCTTGAGTCATAGCTCAGACCCAAGATCAGGGTTGGGGTTGACATAGAACAAAACAGAGGCAGGAGTGGAGGGGGGCCAAGTGGTGGCCACTTGGGCACACTGAAGTCAGATACCAAAGGAGTCCAACAATACTTGGGCAAGGATTACCTGTAGCACAGGCAGAAGGGAAGAGCTTTGTGTTAGGACCAAGATGAATTGGTGAGTCTCTCCCGACTCCCAGGGCCTCCCTATATAAGGAGACTCCTTTGGACTCCATGGTCCTGATCCACAACCCTTCAGCCCTGATTGCAGGCCTCCTCCTCACAGGTTGTGGCTTCCGACCATGGCACCCCTCCACAGAAGAAAGACCACATCCTGCAAGTGACCATCTTGGACGTCAATGACAACCACCCAGTGATCGAGAGCCCTTTTGGGTACAACGTCAGTGTGAATGAGGTAAGGATGCTCCAGGTCTCCTGCGGCTGGCCACCCAGGGTGGACTATGGACAGGAGCTGACCATGAGACACCCATTTACATGACTGCCTGACCCATTGGCCCCTCAGATTTCAGAATAGAGATTGTGCATAGTTACACCCCCCAATGCCCACCCTGGAAGTCAGAACTCAATATCTTTTTATGGTAGGAGAGAATACAAGACCTTTCGCCTTGCAGAAAGCTGTCAAACTATATTCATTACTTGGTGCTAGGGCTGGGCAACTCCAAAACTTTCTCTGGGCCTTGCTAGGCATTATGCCAGGTGGGATGCTCATGACAGAAAGTGGCATAGAGTAGAGCCCAGCTCTCAGAGCAGATGCCCACAATGGTCTCTGATTGATTATGTGGATGTGCTTGTGATTCTTCCCCACACCTTGAGTTTCCCATCTGTGAGTTTGAATATCCAATCTGAATGTGCAGGGTTGGAACAGTTGCAGTGGGTTAACACAGGACCTGTCATGGCTTGCATCCTGGTCATCCCCACCCTCATCCTCGCCTCAGAGTACATGAAGATGATGAGCTTCCAGGGAGCCCAAGCAAAGCTTCCTGCAACAGAACTAGACTTTTCCCTGAAGGCCTTGAACCTAGAATAACAATTTGCTCCTCTTCTCCCAGAATGTGGGCGGGGGCACTGCTGTGGTCCAAGTGAGAGCCACCGACCGTGACATCGGGATCAACAGTGTCCTGTCCTATTATATCACCGAGGGTAATGAGGACAGGACCTTCCGTATGGATCGCATCAGTGGCGAGATTGCCACACGACCTGCCCCACCTGACCGAGAACGCCAGAGCTTCTACCATCTGGTGGTCACCGTGGAGGATGAGGGCACCCCCACGTTATCGGTAAGCAATGGCAATGGCACTGCATCCTATAGGGGAAGCCAGTGGTGGCGATGGAGCCCCTTGGAGCCTATGAACCCTTGAGTATGCCTAGCTCCTTTAAGTCCACAGCCCAGGGGCCTCATAAGGCACCTGTGTGCCAAGTAAGGGGCTGGTTCACTCCAGTTGGCGCTGCTCTGGGCCTCTGTAAGTCTTCCATGATCTCACTAAGTGATGCTGTCAACTAAGCCTGACATCAGGCCTTGGCCAGGGTGTAAGTGGAACTTGTGACCAAGCTGTGCACTGGACAGGAAGAGGCCCATACTTACCCATAAGGTGGAGCCCAAGGGCAAGGCACTTCTCTGACCCTCTTCCTGAACCATATCAGCAAGACCTAATCATAGCATGTAGGGGTAGGAAGGGCTGATGGTTATGGTCCTGTCTGATGTTTGGGTGAACAAGATGATGCGATGCCCAAGATTTCCAAAACTGAGGAAGGAAGGCAAGGACTATAAGATGAATAGAGGTTGTGCAGGAGACTTGGGACCTGGGAATGGAAGCCCTGGGAGCTGGCTAATCAGAGCCTGTCAGAATCTCACCTTTGTCTTGTAAAAGGCAGATAGGATCTCCCACAAAGCTGGCGTTTAGGGAGTTACTTCATGTCTGTACATATGCTTGGTAAACGGGGAAAGAAGAGGAAAGACTGTGTCCACCATCTATTGACACCATCTGCAGAGCTGAGACCCAACCCAGTACATGAGGTGAAAGCTGGCCCTTCATCTACAGGCAGGCAGTGTAGGCAAGGCTCAGCAGGCCTGTGCTGTTCTCAGCTGGGTTTCCCGCCCTGTGCATGCTGCTGTGTGTCAGCCCATCAGGCTGTGCTTCTGGCAGTTGGCTAGCCATCAGTGAGGGTGACAGGAACAACTCTTCCAGGTAGTAAACTTGTGCCTGTTCACAGGAAGGCCTGCTAGCTGCCAGGCTTAGAGCTGGCACAGGATCCCTCCTTTGGCTTTCTCTTGGCCAAAGCAAGTCACAGACCAGTCTAGATTGAAGAAACAGAAAAATAAACTAGCATTTGAAGGAATGAGCTGCAAAGATGGCAATGTGAGGTCTTGGATATTTTGCTGCTCTCTGCCCACAACAGGTATGTGTTAGACCTGTTGTGTCAATGGCCCTACAGGAGGAGGGGCACAACCCATCCAAACTGGGTTTTGTCCCAAGTGACCCTGGGGACAAAGCAGCAATTGGCCAATAATCTCAGGAAGCCCCTCCACATTTTGAGGCTCCCTGGAAACAAGGCTTAACCTCCCGTGCCCTCCACCCGGTACCCACAATCCCAGGGCAACTTGGTTGGTACCTCGTTAACTCAATCACCCACACCAGTGGGCTAAATACGATCCAGGTAACTAACTGTGGATCTAACGGGGGTAGCTGTATTGTTTATTGTGGTAACATAAAGGAACCCAGATTTTTTTGGGGGG
>NW_008341050.1:1942992-1944061 GCF_000622305.1 Nannospalax galili | reverse complement strand
TCAATAAATTATTTATTTAAAAAATAATATTAGCAACTTTGTGCTCTAAGTTCAGCAACTTACATGGACTGTATACATCCTTCTAAAGACCCAATGACTACAACTTATGAAATAAGGATCTGAAAATGTTAACATTACTGAGAAACTGACTTTTTTTTTTTTTTGTATTTGAGACAGGGTTTCCCTGTAACCCCAGCTGGCCTGGAACTCACTCTGTAGACCAGGCTGGCCTTGAACTCACAGAGATCTGCCTGCCTCTGCCTCCGGAGTGCTGGGATTAAAGGCGTGAGCCACCATGCCCAGCCAACCCAGGTTTTTTTTTAGATGTGTATGAGTGCTTTGCCTGCATATATGTAAGTATACCCATGTTATGCATTGCCTAAGGAGGCCAGAAGAGGGCATTATATCCCCCTGGAACTGGAGTTACAGACAGTTGTTAGCCACCATGTGGGTGCTGAGAACCAAACCAAGCTCCTCTGCAAGAATAGCCAGTGTTCTTAACAGCTGAGCCATCTCTCCCTTCCCAGGATCCAGTTTTGATCGAACCTAACCTCAGGGTAAGGTACATCATCTTCAGAGATGTGTTTGGCTGCAAGTGGTAGATTCTCAACTATGGAGTCATAAATCACATGCCATTTTCTCACATAAAATCTCTCTAGAGAATTAACAAAGATTGACCTCACATGTTCAGTGACGGTCAGTGTGTCTTAGATTTTTCTCTCTTAGTTGCAAGAGAGCTGTCTCAGTAGCTTTAGCCACCACATCAGTATTCAAGATGGGAAACTGACAAAAAGACCAAGATCTCTGTCAGTCGCTTCCACCCCTTCATCAGGAAAGAGAAACGTTTTCCTGGAATGGCTTCCACAATTCTGATGTTTTATTGGCCAGAAGTTGGTCACATGAGCATGCCAGCTTCCAGGAGAGTTGGAAATCTAGGGAACAGGATTTTCTTGATTGACTTATTATTTGGGAGCCAGATAGATTAGGGCTTATAAACCAGGACTGTGTTAGTAAGGAGGTTGTAGAAAGGAAGAAGAGGAAGAAGAAAAGGAGGAAGAGGGGGAGGGAG
>NW_008341050.1:1922600-1942974 GCF_000622305.1 Nannospalax galili | reverse complement strand
GAGGAAGGGAGGGCGGGGGGGGGAGGAGGAGCCACATTGATATAGCACACTTCACAAATACACAACACCCAGTCACAGAGTTCCCCGGGGAAGCAGTCCTAGGGACCCATTATATTCTGAGACCCTGAGCATTAGACACACAGTCTGATTGTGGTTCCCTCTAACATGGGACTTGGAGAAAGAGCAAATACCGTAGCCATATTTACCCAGCCAGAATGATGCCCACTTCCCAAACAGTTCCCACAGCACTGAAGATCTTTCTCTACATAGATTCCAGCTAATGACCGAGCCTCTGCAAAGACCCAGCCCAGCCCCTTGGGGACCATAATAGTCCCACATCACAACCCAGCCTCTGGAAGAGGACCAATGCCTAGGAGAGGGGAGGGTTGGGGACAGCACTCACCCTCCCCATCCCTCTGTCACCAATTCTGCCTTTCCCTAGGGTCCAGGAGAGACCCTCAGGTGACCAGAATCAGGGGTGGGTGGAACTATATGCTGTGTCAGACTGGTGTTTTCTGTAGACAGATAATACAGAGTACCAATGGCAGAGTCACAGGAGGAAAAAAATGAAATGGAAAAAAATTCCATTCTTGGGAGTTTCCTTGTTTCTTGGAGTTGGAGGAAGCATTCTATTATTTTATTTATTTAATTATTCATTTGTTTTTGAGACAGAGTCACATGCATCCTAGGCTGGCCCCAGAGTCACTATGTAGTTGAAAATGACCTTCTGATCCTCCTGCCTCCACCTCCCAAATGCTGAGATTACAAGTATATACCACCATGCCTGGTTTACACAGTGCTGCAGACTGAACCCAAAGCTTTGTGCATGTTGGGCAAGCACTCTATCAACCAAGCTCCAACCCTTTTATTTGACATTACAAGAGACACCTCAGTGAAGAACTATACTGGCCTCAGGAACACGGTTTGAGAGCTATGTCTGCCTGTCAGCCCTGGGGCACAGCTAAGGGCATCTGTGTTCTGGCCTGGGCATCAGCCAGAAGAGAGGTGAGAGCCAGCAGTGATCTGAGTGGATCAGCCCTGGCAACATTCAGCCTCAGGCAAAGCTACACACCCTCCCTAGCTATTGGAGCTGGGCCAAGGGCAAGGGTGGGTCCCAGTGCCTTCCCAAGTGCCCTGCCCTCCCTGTGGCCTAACTGAGCCAGTGGAGACAGGCAGAGCTGACAAGCTGGAGGGAGGCCTGTAGCCTGGGCCTATGTGACTGTCTTACACCTCTACAGATTGAAAGATTGCCTCTACTCACTAGCCCCCACCTCTAGGCAATGAGCCCCTAAGTCCCCAAGGATAGAGTTAAACAGGAGACAGCCAGAGCCAGGCCTGCTCTGCCACAGGCCGATGTCACTGGGAAGGTATGGAGACAGGAAGGCAGTTCCCACCCGGCCTCTGAGTGCCACCAGGTTTCTAGATAACCAGCACTGGCATGGGACCAGCCTTTCTGGGGGCAGGACATGAACAAGTTATCCATTCCTTCAGTAAACAGCACTAAGGCCATGCCAGAAGCTAGGAAGCCAGAGACCGATAGGGCCAGACCCACTCTCAGAGCCTACAAGGGAAAGACATGGGGCAAAATTGACACTCTGTGAGTGACATGACCCAGTGCTGAAAACACAGAGCTGGGGCCAAGGAGGCTTTCTAGTATAGGTGGGGCTTTTTTGTTTTTGTTTATAAATCGATTTATTTAGATTTGTGTGTGTGTGGTGTGTGTGTGTGTGTGTGTGTGTGTTATGCACATGTGTGTTTCCAAGGGCAAGAGAAGTCCCCGTGTCCATGCCTCTCCCCTCTTCCTTCCTCCCTGGGCCACACCCTCTTGCTTCCCAGAGCAGACATTCCTAACCATAGCCCTCAGCCTGTATTGCCCAGGCCAGGGACAGCTAGGCTGCAATGGCCATCTGGGCCAGGTCCAGGCCTGCCATACAGTGGCCTGCCACTTGGCCAGGGGATGTCATTGCACTGCTTGATAGCTCTATTAGCTCCAAGCTCTAGGCAGGGAGTTCAGTTATGGGGACTCCCAGTTGACCATCAGGGGGCCCCTGCATCAGGAAGGGCTGGGTCCAGGGAGGAAGGGCGGAAGGCAATGGGGAGGTCAGAGGTTGAGCCATGGCCCTGAGGCACCTTGGCAGGGTAGATTAGAGAGAGAGTGGCCTCCTTGACACATGAATCGGGCAGCCAGCAGGAAATACAGTCCCAGACAACAAACCCGGGCTTCTCAAGTTGCTGGGAAGAAAATCTGCACCCACTCTGATCCACAGGCCCTGGCAGAGACTCCATGGTGGGCCATGGGTTGGAAGCACTGCCAAAGCAGTTTACCTCATTCCTTAAAGCTAGCCTCTGCTACTGCTGCTGCGACCACCCCACCCCCTACTTCCCCTAGCTCTGACTCTGGCCTCCAACCTGGCACTTTCCCTGTGCTTTCCCTTTCCCAGCCTGCCCCAGCCTAGCATGAGGTACCCAGGCCCTTGCCTCTACCTTGCTTTAAGTAATTTATAGCTCACTTAGCTTCTTGAGGGGAATTTCTGCTTCTCCCAAGACTCACCAGTCAGCTGAGGGTATCTTCCTTCCCTGGCCCCTAATGCAAGCAAGCGGGGTGCATGGACCACCATATCTATCAGAAGTCCTGTGGCTTTGTGGTTACCAGGTTGGGAGAGGGGAGATTAGAGCTGATGGAAGAAGCTATACATTAGCAGAATTTCTCTGGGCCTACGAGAAGGCCAAAGCAGACAGAGTGTGTCTAAGAGCATTCCTGGTGTAGAGGAAGCTGGAACCATGGATTACAGGCCCAGGTTCATCTCTCAGGGGTGTACAATGTGAGGGCTACACCAGGTCCTGTGTTAGAAGGCTCTTCAGTTCAATAAAGTGAAGGGACATGGGCCGGGGAGTCAGGAGACCCACATTAGCCCCACCAGCTACTTGTTTTGATAAAACACGAGCCTTTCAGAACCACCATTTATTTCCCTATGCATTAAATAGGGATAGTAAAGACTCTCAGGGTGCTGGGGAGATGGCTCAGTGGATAAAGTGTATGCCACACAAGCATAGGACCTGAGTTCAGATCCGCAGTACCCACATAAAAAAGCCAGGCGTGGCTGAATGCATATGTAACCCCAGCACTTGGGGATAGAGACAGGAAGATCTGCAGAGCTTGCTGGCCACCCAGCCTAGCCAATCAGTGAGCTCCAGGCTCCCCTGTCTCAAAAAATGAGGTGGATAGCAATGGAGAAAGACACCTAACATTGACCTCCGGCTTTCAATGCACACACATTAACACATACACAACATGCATGCACATGTGCAGGGGGAGGGGTATCAAACAAGTAATAACACACATTAAAGTCTTTTGGGAAGCATATTTTAACAAAACATTAAGACATGGCATGCATACTGCCACTTCCTTTTCCTGTGCCCAAGGCAGGCATTGCTAATCAAGCTCAGCACTTTCTCATTCAGCTATATTATTACATCAGAATTCCTCTCACTATATATTCCAGGAAGCCACATCAATAGGTCAGAACTGTGAAGTCTCTAGCCTCACAAGCTCAAGGTAATAATGCCATTGTGGAGATCCCATCAGACTCAAATGAAGCTGCTAGGACCAGAGTGGGCAGGAAGTCAGGGAGGCCTAACATGGGCAGTCCCCAGAGTAGAACCCGAAGGTCCTGGTTCAGCCAATTACCCAAGGATTATGTATCCGCTATTAGCTCTGCAAGCAGCTTAGACTGTTATTGGGCCCCATCTCCTAGGACTCAGAGTGGTTGTGATGATGTACATTCTCCAAGGGGAAGAAAAGTGCCGATGCAAAGTAGAGGATACACAGGGGATGCACCAGACGGTTCACCTCTCTGCAGGCAGGGCAGGGAGTTCAGCTGAGCTGTCTTATTTGCAAAAATCTTTTGCCCCCACCATGCTGACTGGCACCCCCAGTTCCTCTTTCGACTATTGCAGTTCCCTGAGCAAATCTTAGTTCAACCTTCAGCTGACATCCACGTAGCGCCCTGGCAGTGCCAAGGTTGATAGGGGTGACAGACCCTCTGCAGACTCCACCCTCTCTGCCTCCTCAGAGTCCTTCCTCCAGGTGACACCCCCTGAAGAAGGTGTCACTCTGCCTAGGGTTTTAAATGCTATATGTTCAGGCAAAGTCCTGGCCAGACAGGAGTGAGGGCAGCCCCAGAGCTGGTCTTTTGAGAAGCCAGTCCCAGAGATTCTGCAGTTCTCCAACAGAGCCTGCTTGACCCCCAGCGGCTACCAGAAACCCCTGCTACATCAGAAACCTTTCCTAATGGCGCCTCCAATCCCAGCTACTGGAAGAACTGTATTGTGAACCTCCAGAGATAGATGAAGCACCCCCAACTTCTGATGGATCTTTTAAGGATAAATTAGCCCCTCAAAGTATAGACTTCCCTCCCAGGGCCTTTGCAATGCCAAGAATCCAATACGGCACTCAATGCCTGCCAGGCCCCAGGGGTCCTGCCACCTTCTGGAAGTTCAGCTCCCCTCTGTGTCTCATTCCCCAAGTTCTTGTCCCCAGAGCTAGCAACTGGGAGCACCTCCATCCCATCCCACCCTCCACCCCCCAGCAGCAGAAAGGCAACAGGGCCCCCATCATGGATAGAGATGGAGCCTGGAGCACACCAAAATTTCGCTGAAAACAGGAAACCACGAAGCTGACATGCCTTCACTTGTAGAGTCCAGAGAGAAGAGAGTCAAGAGAAGCAGGAGGAAGTGGCAGCTGTTCCGCTGGGGGCCTCCTCCCCTTTCCACTCAGCAGCAGCAAAGCAGGGGTCTGAAGGTCAAATTCTTAGAAGTTGTCTCAAAGCATCGAGGTCCAAAGCCGAGGAGGGGAGGGCTAGAGACAAGCCATTCTCTCTAAGGGACAGGCCACAGTCTTCCTGAGTCTGGTCTGTGGGTTTGTCCTTTGACCCTAGGGGAGCGCAGCCCTGCCACAAAACACCTAGCACTTCCCTACTCCGGCCTGCTGCCCTGAGAGTTATTAAGGACAGCACAGTCTCTGTAACTGTAGAGGGTCCATGTTAGCAGATGGAAGACCCTGGGGACAAAGCAGGAGTCAGGCCTCCACTTGAATATCCCTGTGATGATTCAAGCCTTCTTTTTGCTCTTTCCTCAAGGCCTCTAGCATCCCAAGCCCCAGGCACAGCAGGTGGCCTTAGGCATCACCAAGCAACTTGACTAGGCTCCCAGCAGGTGGCTTACTGCCACAGAGTTGCCCAGAGCAACTCTTCCTTCTACCCCTACCCAGACATCCCCAGGCACTGGGTAGGTTTCTCTCTGCCCACAGGGCCTGAGTCTGAGTCACAGTCCAGGCTGCCTCACCCAGGCTCAACTCAACACAGCCAGTGGAGGCTGAGGGAAGACAAGTGCTCCTGCATTGGACAGTTTGCTCTCTAAGTGCCAGGGCTCCTTTCATGGCGGAGCCTGAAGGCTGGTTTACCCAGCCTCACCCCTCTTCACTCTCAGACACCATTTGCCCTGTTTCTACCCCCGCCCCCCGAAGAGATGGCCCTTTCTTTCCATGCTTTAAAATTTTCTATGAAGGATTCCCCTTGCATGCCCAGGTCATGGCCAGACCCTGGAGACGGGAGCCAAGCGTAGCATAAGAGCAAAACAGGCTTTTTCTCTGTGCTACTGGTTCACTGTGAGGTGAGGCCCAGAAGATCAAAAGTTAGGAGAGGAAGCCTCCCCAGGCTCCAGGCCTGCTACACACCAGGCTTTTCAAACCAGTGCCTCCAACCCACTCACAGTTTGCAGCTGTCGCCCCACGGGGTCTTTATTAGCACCCCTTTCACACTCGTTGCCCAGTACAGACAGGGTATTATGGGGTCACCTTTGCTGCTGCCCACCGAGCAGTGGGATCAGTGGGTGGTAAGGACAGGAAAGAATGGGCTCACAGTGGCCTCTGGACTGAGCACGTACTTCCTGTTTCAGAGCCTCTGGCCATTGAACTCTGGGGACCACCATGCAGGCAATGAGAGCCCCAGATTCGATTAAACTGTTGACAAGCCCTCAGATTGCTGGCAGAAGGCAGCTGAAGTTCCTGGAAGGATAGGGGACAGGCAAACTGAGATCCAGAGCTCAGAGAACAGAGGGAGACCAATAGAGGAACAGTCATGGGTGACACAGCAAGCCAGCCACACACCCACAGTGGGCAGGAGTCTCCCACATCTTGTGTCTCTTGCCTGGGAGGATGGCAAGGTGCCCACCTCATCCTATCTGGGGTGCCAGGTCCCAGGGAGAAAGATTGCTGCCACGCTGGACATTCTAGGACCTTCTTGGGATAGATCATTTGGCATCTGTGGCTGGTAAAGTCAGGTCTCTAGAAAGGACCCAGTGTTCTAACATCTTGAGCACAGAGATGAGCAATCCAGCATCTTCTCCTTTCCCACCCACGTAACATCCAGTGGTGGTGGGGGGAGGGTCTAGGCTCAGAGCAGGAGAGAAGGGGCTGGGGCCAGGGCCAAGGCCAAAAGGTCTACTTCAAGGGCCAGCCCTAGGTCAAAAGTACCAGCCCCAAGCCCAGGCACTAACTGCCCATGGTCTCTCAGCTGGTCTAGATGAACTCAGAGTTTGGAGAGTCAGGGACTGGATCTGTAAAAGAAAGGAAAGGCAAAATGAATGGAGTGGGGCGCTGTGTCCTTTCCCTCAGCTCTATGCCAGAGTTCTCACAGAGGTTGGGATCCAGACATTTACCAGTCAGGATGCTGTAAAGTCAAGGACACTCACCCAGGGATGGGAAGAAGACTTCCCCAGGACCCGGAGGAGACAGAGGTGTGCCAGGCTCAGAAAGCAGGTGCCTCCCTGACTCAGAAGGTTGCCGCTGGGCCACATAGGACAGTGGGGGCCTGGTCTTGGCCTCAGACATCCCCTGGTAGGGTTGAGAGGCATCAAAGCCTGGGTTTTCTATTCCATGGGTGTTGCTGCTGAGGAAGCAGAATTGACAAGGATCAATACACAGTGGCTTCTTCTGTCCCTGCCTCCCTCTTCTCTTCCCTTCCCAGCAGGGCAACCTGTGAAAGCCCTTCCAACTCTGACGTTCTAATGGGATCACTGCTAGGACTTCCTTTGACCTGCCTCAGAAGCTGTCTCCTTCAAATACACATGATAGGACAGGGACCAAGCTCTTAAAGGTGGTTTGTTTCCGAGTCCATCCAGGCCAGGATGCAGGGCTACCCTAAGCACAGACAGCACTCCCCGACCTACCCATTTCTGACCAGCTGCCTGCCCAGGGCCACCAGTGGCTGGCTCCTGTCTGTTCACCCTGACCACTTTCCATGCATGACCCTGGGCCTGGGCCACTGGCTTCCTCTCAGTGTTTCAGTGTCTGCCCCAGTTAGCTACTTCTACCCCTCCCCTCAGCTAACGTCTGAGGCCCAAAGGTGCCCACGAAATACCTCTGAACAGCATTAGGGTCCTGTCTGCTGCCTGAGGGCACTGTGAGAGCAACCAACGGGCACAGGTGTGCCAGACCCAGCAGCAGATACAGTTGTATTTCTAGCCAGCTGTGTCATATGCCAAACAGGGGCCCTACACCACATAGAAACATCCCCTCCTAACAACTGTTCTGGGAAGTTTCTGGAGGTTACTATGGGTCTTACCTGTCCATCCTCACCAACTCCTGGGCACCTACAGAGAGATAGAAAAGAAGCTGGTCACAGGCAGAAAAGCTTCCCCGGATACCCACCCTACTGTCCCTGGAACATGCCCAGGGAGGGGTCTGTCCAGCCCAGGAGCCCACTGTGTTCCCTGAGGAGGTCCAAGGGTACTGTTCCATGTATATGCCAGTAGGTGTGCCCAAGGAGTGGCCAACTTTGTGGATAAGTGAAACTCAATCTGTGGTTTTCCATGTGTGGTGCAGTGTCTGCTCCCAGGCTTGTACTATATACCCTACTATATACAGTGTGCTAACTGACTACATGTGCTAATTGTGGCTTCCTATTTGCCCCAGTCTGGTCTTCAGCCATGATTTCCTAGGTAGATAGTTCAAGGTTGGCTTCCTTCCCTGAGTCTCCACATTCCTTAACAGTGGTGACATGTTCCCAGGAGCCCCACCACTTCCCAGCCGTTCTACCCACTTTCTCATCCCACCCAAGCTGCTGTCACCTCACCCCATTCTTGGGATCCCCCAAAATTGGCCATCATCCAGATACAGGAGCCCCCAACTTCCCTTTTGCAGCTCCCCCAGCCCTTCTATGGGGAAACAGGCTCAGGGAGGGGTGTTACTACTGACAAACACAGGGAAGTTGCACAAAAGTTCCTGAAATCTAGCCTCCTGGTTTCTGTTTACAGAGAGACTATGTCAGGCCTCATGGGCGAAGCTCATGGTCCCCACCTACCTCTGGTGGAAGGACGTTGATCTCCGCTTTAGGATTGGGAACACTGAGCACCTTTTCTTTTCCTTTCATCCTAAGCATGGCTTATTCCTGAGCATCACAGACTAGGGCCTGGGAGCTTTCTTCCCAGAGTGTGCTGTGCACCTTGTGTCATCCTACCAGTTTCTGCTTAGAGTCTACATGGAGCAGTGATCTTCAAGCTCAACTCACTCTCCTTTGACATTCACTCCCTCTCATCAACCCTCTGACACCTTGAATCTCTGCCACTAAGTCACAAGTCATAGGACAAGATTTTAGACTTTATCATTTGGAGGTAGGGAAGAGACTCAAAAGTATGGCTATTTAGAAGATAAATTCTTGCTCCCTTCTTGTGGCACATAGGACACCCTTTCAGGACAGGCTACAGGACAGAACGCTTCACAGGGGAGGCATTCAGTACACCCTCAGCTAGCTTACTGTCACCTCAGAGTTCTCTAAGTCCAGGTCGTGTGCTTTCCTGGGGCAGACGGGAAGTCTAGAACCAGCACTTAGACTGAAGGTACGTGGACTAGGTGAACTGGGGGCCTCTGTGTCTTCAGGATCCCAAACAGCATTCTGGCCTCCCTACTCAATATATACACACACACCTCGGGTTTTTCTTTCTCTAACCATCTCCATCCCAATACTTCCCTCTAGCAAAATGGGGACCCTGTAGAGACTCTGCAAGAAAAGTGGGGCCCAACAAGGGTTGAGCGCAACCCCTCTCCACACACTCAGCAGTCTCCACCCAGAATGGGTTTGTTTCCTAGTTCTTGTTCCCTGTTCTGACCACATGACAAGGCAGGGCTGTGGTCTGGCCAAAGGGGACAGAAAGCAGAAAGCACCTCAGTATCCGGAACCCAGCCTAGCTGGGTGTCTCCCTGTCCCTTCCCCCGCCTCACAGAAGAGCAGCAGCTCCTGGCAGCTTTGCAAGCCATTTCTGTCCCCTGTGTAACCCCAGGTTCCTCCTCTCTAACCCATCACGTGCCCAGCCCTGCCCCTTCTGGGATGCCTGTGGGCAGGCTGTAACAAGGTTGTGACAGCAGGGAGCAATCTGAGAGGAAGGGGGAGGTGGCCCTCAGTGGCCCACTGTGCAGTTCCAGGCTGGGCCTCTAGGAAAGAGGACAGAGAGAGATGGCAGGTTGATTGGGGGTGGAGGGGAAGGCAGAGGAAATCTGGTGACCTGGTAACAATAGTCTTCCTTCAGGAAATTTCTGCTGCCAGGCAGAGGGAAGAGGCTGGGGAGGAGCTGTAAGAGCAGAGCTCCCTACCCCCACTCCTACCCCTCAGAGGATGAAGGCTGATCAAGGCTCACAGGCAGGGCCTGGGGAAGACAAAGGGGACTGTCACCCAGAAGGAGGTGTGACAGGTGTTTGTGGTCATGAACTTGAAGCCTAGCTCCACCACTTATTTGTAGTGTGGTTCCTTAGGCGAGTCACAGAACCTCCCT
This sequence comes from Nannospalax galili, assembly GCF_000622305.1. Lineage (NCBI taxonomy): Eukaryota > Metazoa > Chordata > Mammalia > Rodentia > Spalacidae > Nannospalax > Nannospalax galili. The sequence continues at coordinate 1,933,149 of NW_008341050.1, read as the reverse complement.
GAGCCTCAGTTTGCCCATCTGTACAGTGAAGACAACAGTGTTACCCATTGGGGTTGTTGTGGTCACTACATGAGGTAAGATATGTGACAATTTGGCAGAATGTCCAGGAGAGCTGTCCTTCCACTTAGGGATTGTTGGTTTGGTGCTCAAGTGCAAGTATTTTTGTTACATGGTAGAATGACACTCCTTGGAAAGAGCCAGGTAGAAAGCTCTGAGATTAAGCCTCAACTCTGTGCTCACTAAGTCGTGTGATATTTGGTTAGTCGTTTAATTCACTGACCCTAGGCTTTCCTCTATGGAAAGGAAGGGGGCAAGCTAAGTCATCGCTAAGACCTCTGCTATTTCTGACATTCCAAAAATCATTTTTTGGCCCAGCCCTTACAAAATAAACCCACCCATCGTTCAAGCAGGTCCCCAAGGAATCTCTAAGTAGCCACATCCTTTTAAACCAGTTTGAGTTAGTCCTACCACTCCGTGTGATTAACCACTCATTTGATGGTAACTTCCTAGAGAATGCCAAGCCAGCTCTGCCTGGGGACTGACTCAGCTGGCAGGCATCAGGTTGCAGAAGGGGTACACCTGGGTTCCCTCGGTTGCCTCCTTTCAGCTCTTTGCAGGGATGCAGCCCTCATGTTCCACTGGCCTCAGAATCAGGAAACACCCCTAGCATACTTACGGCGGTGGGAGGCCATCTGCCTTTGTTTATAGACCAGCAGGAGGATGAGTGGGAGGCAGAGGATGCCCACGATGCAGGCACCCGTGGCCAGGGCTGCAGCTGTGATATCTGCAAGGACACAAGGCAGCTGACATGAGGAACCCTTTCCCACCACTCCCTCCCAAAGGAAAACCGAGGACCAGGAAGGGAGGGGCCAGGCAGCGAGGTCCCATAGCCAAACCCTCAGTGACTTCTGCCGAGATAGCCCTACGCCCTCCCCACCCCATGGGTCCAGAGCACAGGGAAGCAAGGCCTGTCACAGCTGAGCCAAGGAAGCTCCAAAGAAAAGAGAACAAACCCCTCACTCATCCTACCCTCAAGGAAGAGCTGTACCACCCTGAGCCTCAGGTTGTCCTCTAAAGGGACCTTTACAAATCACATGCCAGAGTTCAAGGTCAAAAGGAGCCCAAGTGGGCTAGAGAGATGGCTCAGCAGTTAAGAGCACAGGCTGCGCTTACAGAAGACTAGGGCTCCAGTCCCAACACCTTTGTGGTGGGTAACAACTATCTCTAACTCCAATGCCAGGGGATCTGATGCCCTTTTCTGGCCTCTGCAGGCATTGCATGACACAGGTACACTTACATCCATGCAGGCAAAATACTTATGCACATAAAATAAATAAGCCCAAATAATGGAAACATTTTAGAATGTGACTGTTATACAACAGTAAGGATATAATTCCATCACATACTATTGAACTGTGCATTTAAAAATGGATGTGATGATATATGGGATCATGAAAACAAAATAATGAAAACAAAATATCCCAGATCCTTGAGCTCTAGGGTGAAGCGCCTGGAAGCCCTGCCTCTTCATCTCATTCACCAGTTATATTAGAATAAAACACGCAGTAATAAAGGAAGGGCTGTGCCTCAGTAGTAGAGCTCTTGACAAGCATGCATAAGCTCCTGAGTTCCATTTCCAGCACCAGAAAAAAAAAAATAGAGAAATATAAACTTTGTCTGACTTTTTTGTGGGGGGACAGGGTCTCCCTGTAGCCCTAGATGGCCTGGACCTCCCTATGTAGATCAAGCTAGCCTTGAACTCCAGAGATCTGCTTGCCTTTGCCTCCCAAGTGTTGGGATTAAAGGCGTGTACCATCACACCCAGCTCTATCTGACATTTTTAAATGACCAAAAACAAAGGTACCAGTTTAAAAAAAAATTCAAGGGGCTGCGGAAATGACTCAGCCAGTAGCGTGCTGTGCAAGCATGGGGACCTGACTTCCAATCCCCAGCACCCACGTAAAAAGCCAGTGTGGCTTCATGCTCCTGTAACCTCAGTACTGAAGCAGGGTAGACAGTAAGAGCCCTGCAGTTCATTGGCCAGTCAATATAGCCTGACCTGTGAGTTCTAGGTTTAGTGAGAGATCCTGTCTCAAAAAATTATATGGAAAACAATTAAGGAAGACACCCATTGTCAACTTTGACCTCTGCATGCGCATGTACAGATGTGCACACACAGGAATGACATGCACCAAAAACAACTCAAAAGTCTCTCCCTTCTCCTCAACCTGGGCCCCTCACTGCCCACAATCCTCATCTGTCTCGATCTGCTCTTGTCTTACCAGATCACAAGGCAATGCTGTTCCCCACCAAATGCAGTTTGGCCATCTCTCTGTCTATACAGACCCACATTATTCAGCTCAAGGCTGTATCACAGCTTGTCCCAAATTGATGAAAACATCCCTGACTGGCAGAGACATTGCTTCCATTTTCCACAGTCCTCATTCCAAAGCAAGGACCCTACTGGGCTTGATTTTCTGTTCACCCAGCAGTGTATCTGGACATAAGCACCTAGCATCAAAGTGCTGAGCCAGGAAGCATTGTGTAGGAAGCATTGTTGTGCATGTTTTCTCCTAGACTGTTGTGAAATTGACTCAAGAAAGGGCTGAGCTGCTGCACCATCCCCACGGCATGGGGGACTTGGTTTATTTCAGTCCATCTGCTGACTTCAGGAGTTTAGCTGGGAACAGACAAGCCCTCAGAACCACAACCAGCGTAAACCCATTTCCTTCCCAATTTGAGCCCTTCCCTCTGCCAAATCATGGCTGGCATCCCTTGTCACAGGATCAGGTTCGCCCCAGAGAGTTCTGGGAGGAGGGTTTGCCATGGCCTATACGTCACCTCTGTACTTTATTTGGGAATAAAGACCATTTAAATCTCACTGTATGGCTAAGCAACCTGGAGGTGGAAGCAGGCTTGCAGGCAGTTATGCAGGAGGCAAGCACTTTAGAAGTACCCATTGGTATAGGAACAGTTGCTAGGCTAATTGCAAAGCAAGTTCTGTTCCACATTAAAGCAGGTTCCCTGTAGATTTTAACGTGGCTGCATTTGAATGTGGAATATTGAAAGTAAAAACAGTCTGTAACTCATACTACTCAGTATTCCTAAACCCCATCAAAGGACCTGACTGCAGGCAATATCTGAGAAACTGGCTACAAAAGTGCTCTTCTCTGGTCCCGCGGTTACTAAGCAACGCTTGGTGTGGTTGGCCAGGTGCTCACAACCTGCCTAGGAGGCCATTCCTTCCTGCCTGACTCTGTTGTCCCCAGGTGGAGATCCTGTCCTCTGCAGTGTCTCAAGGGGTGAGGATTTGGTTTCATTGCCAGAGCCTGTTTCCTTACAAGCTGGGTGTTGAGGCTAAGGTTGGGGACAGGGCTGTCCTTGGAGGCTTGGGGCACCTCTACAGAGCCTGACTGTCTGCAGTTCCCCATCCCTCACCCCAAGTGTGCTCAGAGCCTGGATTGGCACACACTGGAGAGAGGGGGAGAGCTTAGTCACTATCTGGAGCCAGGCTCTTCCTGGGAAAATGATGAGGCACTGGCAGAGATAGTGGCCAACGCCACCCTAGGGCATGTGCCTGGCTCTTACAGGTCAGGTAGGATGGGAAGACCCAGTGTGTTCAATCTGTCTGTGTCCAGGACCTGCCAAGTGCCCTGTGGGTACATTAGGAGGAGGCTAAGGAAAGCAGCTGGCACATCCTGTTACATTAGGGGTGGAGAGGGTACAGAGACCGACTGCCTGCCCCCGTCCTAAGCTCAGGTGAAACCCACAGCTGCTTGGCAATCCAATGCCAGCTCACACCTCTAGAGTCTCCTTCCCCTCGCCCCAGTACCCCCCAAACCTGAAACCCACCTGGACTTGTACCTAGTTCACAGTCTAGCTACTCTCCATGCCCTGTCCCAAGGGTAACATCCAGCCACTCAGATTGAAATAGAGAAAGAAAACAGAGAGGCCTGGTCTGGAAGCATTAACAGACCCAGTACCATGCTGTGGCTGAGCAATTGTGTGTGAGAAAGAGCTGGGTTTTGAACCTTCCAAAGGTAAGCAACAGTTAAGAGTAGTACTCAGTGGCCAGCCCCAGAGCCTGCTTAGCAATGACATGGGTCACCAACCAAATGCTCTAGAAGTGTGTTAAGAAACTAGACCATGTCCACCATCAGCTTCCATTTACCTGCCCTCTCGAATCAGCAGAGATGGATGAGGTGCCTTGGAATGTTAGCCTTAAAAGTGTGTATCAAGAGGTAACACGAGCCTGGTGTGGTGGCGCACACCTTTAATCCCAGCACTCAGGAGGCAGAGGCAGGCAGATCTCTGTGAGTTCAAGGCCAGTCCGGTCTACATAGTGAATTCCAGGCCAGCTGGGGCTACAGGGAGACCCTGTCTCAAAAAGAACAAAAAAAAAAAAAAAAAAAAGGTAACACAAGCCACAACTGCATGGCATTGGAACTGCTTCTGCTTCTGCTTGCTGCAGAGTCTGCCCCCCTTCCTGCTGTCTTGCTTTTCAGCTCCCTGGGCCTGAGACATGAACACTTCCCATCCCTGATGCAGCCCCTTAGATAACAAGTGCCCCGCTGCTAGGAGGAAAGGGGCACAGCTGTCCCTATTCCCCAGTGGAGAAATGACATCTAGAGTGAGAGTGCTACCTAGTGTCCACACACACATCCCCCAAAGGAAACCCAGGCTTCTTCACGTGGGAAACCAACTCTGGCTTACTGTCACATGTCTAGACCGTTGGAACCAGGAGTGTGGAAGGGGACTTCAGAGCTGTATCAGCATCCTCCCTTGCCCTCAGCTGCTACAGTGGAAGCAATTGTGTCCTTTTGGCCCTTGGTGAGCCCATTCACTGGACAGTGGCTCTCATGGAAGCAAGAGCCAGAAAGAGCCTTCTTAGCACCCCAGAATTGGAGAGGGTTGAAAATTTCAAAACCCAAAGGCAGAAATACGTGGCAAAAGAAAGCCTGACCACCCTGGAGTTCAAGACTTTCTCCTCACCCTGGGTTTCTTCTCTAGAGTCTCAGGAGCAGAAAACACCCCCAACTCCTCAGCCTCTCCATTTCACACCTTATCTCTCCAACACTGTCCCTCTTACCATCTTGCATCTTCTTCCCCACACACTGAAAGCATAGCATACGGCTTTTCATGAAGTTCTGTTGAAGCCGGGTGTGGTGGTTCACACCTGTGATCCCAGCATTTGAGAGGCAGAGGAAGGAAGCTCACTGCAAGTTTGAGATCAGCCTGGTCTACATAGAAAGTGCCAGGCCAGCCAGGGTCATATAGTGAGACTCTGTCTCAGAAAGGGAGGGAGGGAGGGAAGGAGGGAGGGAAAGAGGGAAAGAAAGGAAAATCCTGTTGATTCAGGGGAAGGCTGATCTATGGTCAGGGTGCACTCTGACATACTCCCTCCAGACTCTGAGTATGGGAGATCTGTCTGAGCCTCAGGTTCCCTACGCATAACATTCAGGCGGTAGTGAAGGTAGCAGTTTGCAAAGGCCTTGCAGCTTGGTGGCAGCTCCTTGAGGAAGAAGCAGGGCCAGGGTGATTGCTCAGAGTGAAGCACCCATGGGGAAGTGAGCATCGCCCATGCCCCCATCACTGCATCCTGCACACACACACACGTGTACACAGAGTGTGAGCTGCTTTGTGGGAAGGAAGGGGCCACTTAGAGGGGAACTGAGGGTAGCACCATGGCTTGGTACAGAGGGGACACTCGAGCTCAACAGTGTGTGGGGTTAGAGGAGCTTGAATCAAAAGCGTCTGCATGCCATACCTATTCATGTTCAATTATGCATGTGACTTGGTTGTGAAAATATGAGTAGTTTGAGTAAAAAGTCAACCGTGGCTTTGAATTGGGGCTCGGCTGGGGGCTGTGGTTCAGCTGTCCTCATTCTCGCTCAGACCCTCCTGTGTGTCCTGCTGGAGGCCAAGGTCATAGTCTTCCCTTCTGCCTCTCCAGGGCCTAGGCAGGGGTTGGCCACGCTGGATGCCTGGCAAGCCTATAAACCAAGGTCCTCTCTTCTTAGAAGACATGTCCTCTTGCCTTTTATCTCCAGGCGCTGTGCGTTCTCACCCAACTTCTCTGTGAGCAGAGCCCTCTCACCCACCCTCAGGGCCTCTCTCTTGACAAGCACCAGGGCTGACAGCCACCCAGAGTTGTGTACATCCAGTTTCCTTCCCCAAGAGGGCTGCAAATACAGCTGGGTGGACCTACAGTCAAGTCCCAGCTGTGCTGCTGGGCTGTGTGGGTCTGTACCTCAATTTCCACTCTGTAAAGTGAGGAGAAGGATGCCTGTGTTACAGAAGGAGCAGTGGCAGGAGTGCCGGCTTCTGGAAATAGGGGGATGGGACCAGCAGAAGGGGAACAGGGGTCCACAGGTATGTGAGGTGAGGGTCCAGAACAGGATCTGGGCCAAGGGTAAGGACTGAAAGAACAGAGTTCCCAGAGGGGTAAGAAAGAAGGTGGTTCTTACTGTTACTGTCCTGCTTGGAGGACTGGTACGCGATACATTTGGATGGTGCATCTTTGCCTGTGGGAGCAAAGAGGGGGCTGTTAGGTGAGTGTTGGGCCCAGAAAGTTGAAGACGCTTGGCCAGGTTAGTGCCCCACCTCCTGCCACAGGAACACTTGCTAGTGCCTGCCTGGCAGGACTGGACTAGTGGAGCCTGCACATGTGCACGCATACATAAGCACACAAACACACCCCTCAACACCCCAGCTAGTCTCATACCATCCCCCAGAGGGAAATCGGTACTTGCTGGCACCTACACCTCTGTCCAGTCCAGTCCTTCATTCTCAGCTGGATAGACACACAGATACATACACACACACACACGCATTATAGCCATTCACCAGCTCAAATTCAGGACATAAGTCAGTCTCACTATTGCCTGCATCGCCTCATGAGCAGTGATACACCTCCAGTCCAATACCCTTTCATAGGAAAAAGTCCCTCTGTCACCAACAGAGGACATATGCCCTACCTCTCCATCATAAAAGATAATCATATGTCTACACATACATGCACCCACCTCTTCTCCCACACACATGCCCTGAGTGCCATGTCACCTGTACACCCTCACATATGTGGCAGATACACAGACCCACCCACTCTCCTCCATGGCCAACTGTGAAGGACACGTCACCTGTCTGCACCTGCAGCTCAATGGACCCCTGGACCCGGTGCTCCGAGTGGTGGTGCTTGATTTCCACCACCAGACAGCAGTAGAGGCCGCTGTCCTGCAGGGTCAAGTTGCGCATGATGATGGAGAAGTTGCCATGGTGGTCGGATGTTGATTCCAGGCCGTGGGTATGGGCCAGGTCCTGGCTGGTGTTGGCAGCCTGGTGGCTTCCATGGTGCAGATGAAGGTTCTGGAACGTGAGGTTGCGAATGGGCCTGCGTTCTTTGCACACTTGAACCTCACCTCTCGAGCTGAGGAACCATGTCTTATAGAAGGTCACGTCATGCCCTTTAGACACAGGGTCCAGGATCCTGCAGGTGAGGGTGACGTTCTGCCCCTCAGGACACACGTACAGGGAATATGGTGTGGCAACCTTGAAGGCTGCCACCAGACCTGTTCAGAAAGAAGAAAGTCCCTGTCACCCACCTGAGTGAGTGCCACTCCCTGGCACCCCCCAGAATGAAGAGAAAGCTTGGCTTCAGCCACTATCAGCTGCAGGCCCTGGGCAAATCAACTGACCTCCTGAGCTTCAGCCTCTTACTAGACACCCAGTGTACTCCATCCTAAGCTGCATGGGAGGAACCTCGGGGCCTCTTTTCCCAACTAGGGGCACCCTGAGATGGGAGAAAGTAGGGAGAGACTCCAGGCAGACAGCAGACTGGCAAAGACAGAGCCCTCTCCCAGGTAGAGCAAGAGTCCTGGCCCCTGCATGGAGCAAGTGCCGAGTGCCATACCCTCTGCTTGGGAGTCAGCAACCCAGTCATGTAGACAAGCCTGCATTCATGACATGGGACCCTATGGGTGGAGGCAAGCCAGTACCAGTTTGTAGGAACTTGGGAGATAGGAAACGGCCTTCTGGGGATGGGCATGGCCCTTCTAGAAAAAGGATGGGTCTTTGGACTTAAAGGCAAGCTGGTAGGAAAGCATGATAAACCAATAATGCCTGGGGGACAGGGACAGGGATGTACCACCAGTCACTCCATCCGTGTACCTGCCGCTCACCCAAATGTAGTTTTCTTTTTCTCATAAACAGATAAAGAAATTGCCTGGTCCTTTTTATCCCAACCCATTCCTTCCCTGTTTAACCAGATGGACTTGCCTTTTTGGGGGAAGGCAGGGTCTCATATATCCCAGGTTGACCTCAAATTCTTTATTTAGTTGAGGATAACACTAAAGTGATCTTCCTGCCTCCATCTTTCAAGTTCTGGGATTGCAAGAAAAGACATCAACCCAGTTTATAAGGTACTGAGTCTCAAACCCAGGGCTTCGTGCATGCTGGGAAAGCACTCTACCAACTGAGCTATAGCCCCAGCTTAGCTCTGCATTTTGAGAACAGAATACAGGCAGACCCTGCCCCTGTGTCTAGCTGTGTCAGCCTATTTTTTTCCCCTATGCAAGGAGAAAAATATTCCCTATAGCATGGGTTGGGAGAGGCAGGAGAGGGTGAAAGATAGGAATAGAAAGTACTCTAGCTGGGCATGGTGGTGCACGCTTTAATCCCAGTACTTGGGAGGTAGAGGCAGGCGGATCTTTGTGAGCTCAAGGCCACCCTGGTCTACGTAGCAACTTCCAGGCCAGCAGGGAGACCCTGTCTCAAAAAGACAAAAAAATATATGTGAGAGGAGCCGTCTGTGGTCATCACACCCTAGCATTGCCTTGATTTTAGTTCACACTGTAAGAGCTACAGATAGGGAAGAAGGGTTTGGAAATATAGAAGAGTGCTGAGGAGATGGCTGTCAGTAAAGTGCTTGTCTCACAAATGTCAGGACCTATGTTAACCCTAGAACCCACATAAAATCCCAGGTGGGTTCCTGTAATCCTAGTGACAGTAAGATGGGAGGGTAGAGACAGATGGATCCCTGCACCTTGCTGGCCAGCTAGACTAGCCTATGTGGCAAAGTTCCAGGCTAATGAGAGACCTTGTCTCTGAAAGGTGAAAAGTGTACCTGCCACCAAGCCTGGAGACCTGAGTTCTACATGATGGAAGAAGAGATCTGAACTCTTGCAAGTTGTGCTTGGCCTCCACATTCATGCTGTGGTATGTGCATGTGAGTGCACATACCAAATAACTATTTTAAAAGGTGGAAGGTACCTGAGGAATGACACTAGGGGTACGTGTACACATACGTACACACACACACACACACACACACAAATAGCTATGCTCTTTTTACTACTCCAGTCAAAGGCACCAACCTGGACCTCCTCCTCCAACGTCCCCTCCCTGCCCTTAGAGCCCAGGACTCTTGATACCAGGCCGGGAACCATCAGAGAGCCGACAGCCCGGCCTAGTGCAGACGGCAGCAGCCTGATGTGGCTTTTGGACTTAGAGTCCAGTCACTGTGAGTCACTAGACTGAGCCTGAGATTCATTGGAAGACAAATGAAAACATCAACTGGGAGGATGGGATTTGAGCAAGGACTGGACTGTAATCATTCACATAAGTATTTTGAAAGTGTTTGCTGTGCGATTCAAGTTTTGGGGTTGGGGGCGGGATTCCAGTGGAATAGAGACACTGACTTCAAACAGCTAGTAATCTGATCCTGGAGTGTATATGTGTTTAAAAGGGGGTTGGAGAAGGCAACGGTGTCATGGCGCCACAGGGTGTCTGCAGGAGTGGAGTGGAGTTTTAGGCCTAGGAGGTGAGGAAGACAGACATTGCAGAGCCATCCCTTATCTCTGCCCAAACATGAGAGGTACACACCCCCACCCCCCTCACCCCCATCTAGAAGCCACAGACTTTTAGAACACCATTGCCAAGGTAAGCAGAGATTTCAGAACTTATTTGGCAAGATACTAGCTCCTCTTCAGACAGTGACAGAGGCCCAGGCAGGGAAAGTGATTCAACTGAAGTTGCAGCAGGTCTGAAGTTAAGAGTTCAGGTCCTGAAAATTGCAGGTAAAGCAGGCTTTGGTGAGAATGGCAAGGAGCAAGTGTGTGTTGTGCACTGCGCCCAGGGACTGTGACCTATGAAACAGCCCAAGAGGCTGGAGTACGGTTGTTCCCCTTTCACTGATGAAGAAACCAAGTTCAGGGACAGGGTTCAGTAACTCACTTAGCATCCCACAGCAAGGAATTGCTAGAGACTTCAACCAAGGTGCACAGACAGCGTGCTGGAGAAACCACAGGCCTCCAACCTTCAGTCCCTTCATTTGACCCTCAAAATAGTCTAGGCTTTTGTTTTTAGATAATTAACATTTTTAAAATAGGTGTCTTAGTTTGTTTCTCCATTGCTGTGACAAAATACTCTGACCCGTACCAACTTGGGGAGGAAAGGGTTTATTCAGCTTACATCTCCCAGGTTCATCAGGGAGCCCAAGGTAGGAACTCAGGGCAGGAACCTGGAGGCAGGACCTGGAGCACAGGCCATGGAG
>NW_008341050.1:1894475-1922525 GCF_000622305.1 Nannospalax galili | reverse complement strand
CCCTCCCACATCACTCAACAATCAAGAAAATGCCCCATAGACATGGCCACAGGCCAGTCCAATAGAGGAAATCCCCCAATTGAGGCTCCCTCAACCCAGGTGTGTCAAGTTGACACTAAAGCTATCCAGCACAATAGGGTTGGTTTGTGTGAGGTTTTTTGGGGGGGGAGGGGGCTGGTAGTTTGGAGACAGGGTCTCCCCATAGCCCAGCTGGCTCGGAACTTGCTGTGTAGACCAGGCTGGCCTCAATCTCACAGATCTGCCTGCCTCTGCCTCCCAAGTGTTGGAACTAAAGACATGTGCCACCACTCTGGTATAAAAACTAGGGATTTGTAGCTGAGTGTGGTAGCACTCACTTTTGATCTCAGCACTCAGAGGCAGAGGCAGGCAGGTCTCTGTGAGATCAAAGCCTGGGATGGTCTACATAGTAAGTTCCAGACTAGCTAGGGTGAAACCTTGTCTCAAAAAACCAGTAATAATCATGATAGATAGATGATTGATAGACAGATAGATAAAAAGTCGGGATTTGATATGAAAATTCTGACTCCCAGCTTCTCTTTGAAAACCCGACAGTGACACCAAGCATCTGACTGAGCCTCTGACTTTGTCCACACCAACCTCGAGGTCTCCTAACAGGCCTGTGTGGACCAAACGTGGCTACTAAACCACGCTTGCCAGATACAGTAGGGGTGTACCTAGGGAAAGGGCCCTCTCAGACATTCCCAGGAACAGCCAAACCCCTATCCCTGCAGTCACGTGACAGCTCGGCCTGCTCCCTTTCCCCTTTGCTCTATATCTTCAGCCCAAGAAGCCAGTACTACTAGGCCCAGAGCCAGAATCAGTTCCAGCAGCTTCAGCCCCTGGGGGCTATCAGAAGGGCAGGCTCAGCAGAGGCCAGGGCTGTATGCCTGCAGTGGACAAGAGGGACAGGACAAGTGACAGGACACTAAAAAGACAGAGGCATGAATGAGATGGGCCCCACATGTGATGTGCGTGTCCCCTAAACAGAAAAGTAGGGCTGTGCTCCAGGCTGGGAACCCTCAGGGCCCAAGCAATAGTGTTTTGAACTCATGTCTGTACAAGAGCAGGGGAAAGGTCCAGCCCCAAATCAGTCCCATTTCACTCTCAGGAGGCCACAGAGAAAGTGTTCAGGGACAGCAGAAGAGGAGGCATAGCTCTGTTCCTCCACACACTGACCTCCCTCTCCCAAGGTCCCCAAAGACCTCTTCCCCTTTTAGAGGAAAAGAGAAGCTGTTTTGGGATTTGGGTTGAGCCAAGAGAGTATTCAGATTTTCAGTATTCATATCTGCTGGGCAGGTAGGTATGAATGGGCTGAAAAAAAAAAAAAAAACCATTAGGTTTATCCTGAGGGAGAACAGGAGGTCCAGAAATATGTCACCTGAGGGGACACTCCAGGCAAAGTCCACACAGGCACGCAGAGAGGCCTGTGCACACACCTGCATGCACATACACTTGAGCAGGCCATTTGCAGCCTGGCTGGAATTATAATTACTTGGCAAGAGGATGTTGCTCATTGTCATTTGCGGATCCCTTTGGCCACCTGGGTCATTGTTGGAGCTCAGGAAAGTGGGTGGGGAGGAAGGCCCCTGGCTCCAGGGAGGCCAAATTCACATCAGACAGGAAAGTACCCCAAGCCCTAGCCTAAACATGCACTAGTGCAGAGCACTGTTCTTAGAGACACCTGGCCCTACCTGTCATTGAGTAAGGCCACCCCACACCAGAAGGAGGCATGCAGTGAGCCAGGAAAACTCCAGATCTGGAGACTGTTATAACTGTGTCTTGGAGAGCAAGGCCCTGGGCAGCTCTCATTTTTCTCTGGGCCGCCTATTCCACCTTCGTTTACAAGAGTCTCTTGTCCTGAGGCCCTTCAGCTTTTCGCTCAGGTCCAATTCTTGTGTGTTAGAGTCCAGCTGAGCACTTTATCAGGATGTATTATAACCTGTTACATTGACTTTTCTTTTAAATTTTATTATATTTGGGGGGTTTCTTCTTTGGTTTGTGTTTGGAAAGGGGTTGTCTCCTTGCTTGCTTGTTTGCTGAGACAAGATCTTGCTAAACAGGCTGCTTGAAATTTACTATGTAACCCAGACTGGCCTTGAACTTGTAATCCTCGTCTATCTCTCCAGTGCTGGGATTACAGGCAGATGCCCACACACACAGCCACACCCCCATTTTTAAAGCCAAAACTGACTCAGAGAAGTACAGTGGCTTCCCTAGGGTCACACAGCCCCCTGTGGCTGAGCTGAGACCCACACCTTCCACATGTGGGGACTGCAGAAAGAAAGAATCCTCCTCCCCCACCATCCTCCAGCCAGTAGAGCTAAGAATTCATCTTTCAGCTATTCAGAGAGGGAACTGACCCCAAGCTGACCCCTACACTCTGCACAACTGGCTTACTAGGCCTCAGACCCAAACTGAAAATATTCTTTCATTCTACAAATATTTAGCAAGATCATAACATGAGTCAGACCCAAGACAGGCTGTGGAGCTGAGAGTTTCCTAACAGCTGCTTGGAACTGAGCCCTTTCTGCCTTTTCCAGCAGAGAAGCAGGGAAAGTTTCAAAGGACTTCTTGCATGGCATCCTCTTGGGCCTGTTGTCCAGACTGTTACCTCTTGCCACCATCAGGGGATGGGTGTGTGTGGGCGGAGACAGGCTCTCACATTGTATTTTCCCTCACTGGCTCTAGCTTTACCCACAGTAACCAGGGCAACACCTCAGCTTTTGGAGGTGGGTCCTGAGCTTGATTGGTCAGGCCAGGAAGTCCCCACCCAGACAGCTGAGGTTGCCCAGCTGCTAGGTTGCCAAGTAAACAGTTATTTAACTGCCTGAAGTTACTGGTCCCACACTTGAGACCCTGTCCCTGGCTTCCAGGCATGGGAACTGGTCCCACCTCCCCACAGGCCCCATTCCCCAGGATGGTCCACAGGTGCTGGCAGGGAAAGGCTAGGTTATTTGTTTCTCAAGATGCAAGGTACAGAAGGAAACAAGCAGGGCCCAATCAAAACTCTGAGGAAGTGCTCCAGGGCGAAGACTGCAGGCTGAAGCCAGCAAGTCTGGCAGAGGGCTCTTTGGGCAGAGAGGACAAAGGGCATCTCAGATGTGTTTATTGATCCCTGCCCCAGCAGGAAGTGTCCATTCACATGAACTAAGGAGGCCGGGAAGGGGAAGCAAGACTCTATGGGAGGAAGCCAGCTTCCAGCACCTTGGGAAAACTGGCCTGCATCCGGGGATGAAGCCCCAGCCAGTGGGCCTCCTGGGGAGGACCTGGGCAGCAGGCCAGGGTCATGGGTAGGGGAGGCTCCTCTAGAGGATTCTATCCAAGACTCTAGGCCTCCCTGAGGAGAACTGTGCACCATGGCCAGACACTACCAGCTCCTCAGGGCTCTCGCTGGGGAGACGTCCTAAGATCTGATTCCATCCATGCAAAGGGCTAATTTGGTGGTAGTAGCTACTTTGTGGTGGGCTTTGTCTGTGGATTTGCTTATTTAATCCCTAACCCTGTGAAATAGGCACTGTGATGAGGAAACCAAAGCACAGACCGTGTAAGGAACCTGTCTAGAGTCTCACAGGAGATTAAGTGGAGAGCCAGGATTCCCACCCAGGCCTCCAGAGCTCTGAGGTTTTCTATAGACTGGCTCCACCTCCTTCCCACAGATGGAAAGCTGACCTCACCAATGAGGGTTTTGTTTGCCTAGCAGCATTAATTACTTAGGGGTAGTTTTACTTTTGGTTTTACATTAAATATCATTGAATCATACAGAGAGACGGTTATTCCCTTTTCAGATTTCTCTCAGCCTGGATTATGTCAAAGAGAAACTTCTAAATGATGCTGTTATATTTTCAAAATGTCCTTTCAGCCACTTCCTAATGTCCATTTCTTTTTTTATTTTTAATTAATTTATTTCTACAAGAGATAGCAGCAGGTTTCACATACTGAGCCTTGCCCAACTAGCATTTAATTCCCTTATTTGGTTTGCCAGTGATGTACTTTTATGATCTTTTCTATTTATGGCTGATGATACTGGCTTTTCCACTTGTGAACGTGATAGAAAATTTCCTTTTAAAAATCTACTTACTTTAAAAAAATAAATAAATGTGTAGATTTAAAGGAAAAAGAAGTGGGTAGGTACTCGGAAGATACTACACACAAGTGATGAGCAATTAACCCAAAAAGCACCCAAGGGGAATTACCCTCCAGGGAGCAGTGGCCCACTGAGACCACATCACTCAGCTGACCATCAGGGGAAGTATACATTTGGGGCCTTGTAGTAGCCTAGGTAGGTCTGGACCCCAGGTCCCCCTGGAAGGTGGGACCCAATGACGAAAACCTTGTTCAGTGGCAAGTTCCTTACAGAATGATTGGTGAATTAGCCAGCACTGGAAGCTGTGATGGCCCCACATCTGGGGGACTTTGGAGGAAAACCTCCAGGTACCCCTGTAAGAATTTCAGACTCTTAGTCCTGAGGAGTGACTGCCCAACCCAGCATCCTTCAGATTGCAGGAATCTAGGAAATCTATTCCCAGTGGTACTTTCTGTGCCTTCCTATGTCCTGGGCATCAGCAGGGCCCTGTAGGTAGCAGATGCTCAGGAAGAAAGCCATTGGCATGGGGTCCCCAGAAGCCAGAAGATGAAATGGTGTCCCAAATGCACAAGGACCAGGCACTGTGGGAAGTTTCACTCCTCTGCTGTACACAGCATGTCTGAGCGAGGAGTGATTGCTGCCCCATGTTGGATGGAGACTTGCTTAGGGATGCTAAGAAGCTTGCCCAGGTCACAGGCAGCCAGCTTTTTGTTTTGTTCTGTTTCTGTGGGTTTTTTACATGTTTGTTTTTGAAACAGGATCTCCCTGTAGCCTCAGCTGGCCTGGTACTCACTGTGTGGACCAAGCTGGCCTCGATCTCAAAGATCAGCCTGCCTCTGACTCCCAAGTGCTGGGATTAAAGGTGTGTACCACCACACTAGGCTCCAAGTTAGGATTCAAACATAAGTCTAAGAAGCTAGAGCTAGAGGAAGGCCTGGCATGCTGATGTACCACAAGCCCTTGTTTTAGTCAGACTGGCTCTGCAGTGATTTTCTTTAAACCTAGGGTCTCAAGCTCAGTATGCCAGGTTCAGTCAGTACCAACAGGCCAGATGAGCTCTGAGGACCTTCCATTTCTACTGCTCAGGCCCAAGGTACTATACCCTGATGACAGGGAGGTAGCCCTTTTAGATTCCCATTGGATACCTTTTCCTGGACCCACATTCCCAGGAAGGCCAGACCCCAGCAGGGGAACCTCTGCCCTGCAGCCAGTCCAGCACAGTGTTCCTCTGGTATTTCTAGCCCCTGGGTATCCTGCCTCTGGGCAGGGCTCATGGATTTCCTAAGAGCTGACCACTGCTGGGTCATAGGCTTGCAGCACTGAGTTACTCAATAAGGCCTTGCAGTCTTGTTTACCATGAAAGGGAAAGTGGCCACCTCTCCCTCACCCCAGTGCACCTGTGTGAATATGATGGCCCCAGTTGGAGCTCTTGGTCAGCTATGAGGACAGGCAAAGGCAGTAATTTCATGACTTAGGAATGCTTGGAGTCTGCTGGCCTCTGGCTCCCAAGGTACCCTTCCCCCTGCCCCAGCCTTTGTCAGGCCGGGAAAGGTGTGTGTTCTGTGTATTCCAGGCTCCTAAGCTCTGACCCTTTGGGGATCCCCCCAGCTCCTCCATTTCACCCCAACCTTGCAACAGGGCAACCCAGCACCTTGGCTAGCTGATGAGTGCTCTCAGCCTCCAGACCGCCTGACCAGGCCTACTCTAGGAAAGAGGAGGAACACTCATGAGTAACTACACCTATATTACAGCCAGTGCTGAGGCCAGAGCAACCCCAGGATAGGAAGGTTCACCGACTCCTTTCCTGAAAGCTGCACGGAGTCTTAATTACCTCCCTGAACCAAGCCAAGAGGTAGTGGCCTTAGGCTCACACGTAGTTTTAAGTAGCCAAGGGCTCTGGGTATGGAGCCTCCTAGCTATGAAGGCACAGTAGAATGAGTGTTCTCAGGACTTCTCTGCTGTCTGATGCTCTGCAAGCCGGGTCCCTCTACTCTGAACTTCTAAGACTTGGTTTCCTAAATTGGAGCTGCTGAACAGAAAGCAGGCCATTCAAGTGACTGTAGGGAAGGGACCTCATGGAGTCACTTGGGGAGAGACAGGTGGCCCACAGTAAATACAGTACTGGCCTTCCTACCTACTGCCATTTCCTGCACCTGGAGGCCATTCCCTACCAGGAGCCACCTACCTGGCCTTGGTATTGGGACTGTACCATGCCCTATCTGCTCCTCCCTCACTTGGTCCCTCCCTTTGGGTGGCATACTGGGGAGCATCCAGGCCAGGACTTAGGTCACTCTGTCTACAGGGTGTGGGTGCCTTCTTATCAGAGGCCCAGGCCAGCCTCCCAGTGCTGATAAAAGACTCTGGATGGTTCTTTCTCCCCTCCCTCTTACTCTCCCCTCTCTTCAATTCTGACCTGTCCATTGGTGCCCTCTGCCAAGCCCAGCACCTCCATCCTGACACCTGTGACTCCTTCAGTGACAGGGACTTGTGCCCCTGGGCTCTCTGAGCAGAGGGAAACAGACAAGCAGTCTCAGACAAGCCCACTGCTTGACCAGTTGTCAGAGAATCCCCTCTTCCTTTGAGTTGTTCAGCTCTGGGAAGATAAGAATCAGGATCTCTGCTGTGGTTCCAAGGAACCGCTGTATTCCGGGACAAGGCACAAATTATAACCATCTGGACTCAAGAAGTGGCACCTCCCTGTGTGGGGCTTCAGTATATGAGCTGGAGAGACTGAGGCCAGAGAGGTCATCAGTTATCCAAGTCACTAGCATGTGTTTGTGGCTGAGCTGGAGTGTCCACATCTTTCCCAGTGCCCACACTGGCCTCTGAGCTGCAATCTTGCCAGATGGCAGGAACCCACTCAAATAGGACATCAGACCCTGGGAAAATGTACCAGGTAGCAGAGCTGCCCACATTTGGGAATCCCAGCAAGGCTCAGCCAGGAGTGTCAAAAAGGATAGATAGGGTACTGGCTCACAGTACCACACCCCCTAACCTTCTGAGACTCTCTGGAGCCAGCTGGGCAAGGAGATTCCAGAGGTGTCAAAAGCCAGTCACATTCACTAGAAACACAGGGCACCCTCATCCTGTCCCTCTCCTGCCTTATAGAAACTTTCAGTGCCTGATCCCCTTGGCACTCTGGGGTGGGAAGAGTCCAGCTGGCAACCCCTAGAAGGCACCCTTCCCTGTTGTTTGGGCAGCTGTCACCACATACAGATGTGCCCCAATATAGTATGTAGCCTGGGTACTTGGCAGAGAGGGGCTGCACCCTGCCGGCTGTCCCAGCAGCCTAGGAGCTAGGGTGGAGATCCCGGCAGGCTCAGGGGACTCAGGGCACCTTGATCCTGCCTTGCCCCCACCCACCCTACTCCTCGGTGCTCCCGGGGTGTGCTTCCCCAGCGCCCTGGAGCCCACGGACCTTACCTCGGGAAGCAGCAAGGAAGAGAGTGAGAAGCAGGGGCCCCCAGCGCGGGCAGCCGGCCTCCGAGACCGCAGGGACACCCATGTTGCCGTCTAGCCGAGCTTTGGCTGACACAGGGGGCTGGAACTTGGGCAAGAGCACTGGGGAGCTCCGGATCGCTGGGAGCCAGCTGGAAGAAGCCGCCTGAGAGAGTGCAGAGCCGCGGCTCAGCGGGTAGCGAGCGGGCTCCGGGCCCCGAAGCGCCCCCGAGGGGCGGTGGGCGGTACTGCATCTCCCGGGCCCCGTGGGAGGAGCTGCCGTCCTGCGCCTAGATGTGGCTTAGTGTCCAACCATGTGGCCCCTGAAAGACCTTTCTGCTGTCCTGGTGCTTTTCAGAGGTCACACAGATGGTCACACAGCCTAATGTGAATCTACATCTAAGAGCATGATGCATTTTTCTCTGGGTCTAGGGCCAGGAACTTGGCTCCTACGTGCTCCAACACCTTCAGGGCTTAGCTATGATGGATGGATGGACAGACGGACGAATGAATTCTGGCATTGGTAATGAGCTTAGAAAGTAGGAGGGAGTTTGACTCGAGTTTGTCTCATTCAGTGACAGGAAGACCCTGGTACACCTGTGCCTACACACAAACACATATGCTACAGGTGTAGAGCTACAGCAGGTCCAGGATAGCCCCACGTCAGAACACACTACGCAGCGTCCGTTATATGCCCCATGGGATCCCCTCAGCCTGCCTCCTGCAGGGCTCTGCCCAGATGTCTCCTACTGGTACCCAGATAGCCATAGACTCATTCCATTCTTTTGTTTTAATTTTTTTAATTTTTGAGAATTTCATATATGAGTATTGTCTTTGCATTATTTCCATCCCTCCCCCTCCTCCACCAACTCCTCCCATGTCCCCTACTCCCTTTCAGTTTCTTGTCCTCTTCTTTGTTATTCTTACATATACATGCAATTATACATATATTGTTATATACATAGTTACATACACATACAATTATACATATATGTGTATATATATATATATATATATATATATATAATGCACTGAATCCATTTAGTGGTGCTTGTGTGTAGCTGTGTTTTGGACTGCCCATTTGGGATTAAATAACTTTTAGGGAGCTAGCCCCTAGGGAAAACTGACTCTCCCTCCCCCAGCATCCTTTGATTGCCTGTAGCTCTTTATCTTGAGGTGGGACCCCATGACATTCCTCCATCCACCTTGACATGTCAGTTGGCTTTGTCATTATACAGGTCTCATTAGACTACTGTGCCCATTTTTGTTTTTATTTGCTTGGTTTTTGTTGTTTAATTTATGTCAGTTTTTTGTTTTGGTTTTAAGGGTTTGGAGGGTTTTTGAGACAGGGTAGTGTTGGGTGGGTTTGTTTTGGTTTTGAGTGTTTTATAGGTTTTTATTTTTTCTTTTTTTTGAGACAGGGTATTGTCATGTAGTCCAGGCTGACCTCAATATTCTCCTATCTTGGCCTCCTGCATGCTGGGATCACAAGGTGTGCACCACTGTGCCTACCCTGAAGACATTCCCATGCTCTCCTCCCTGCCCTGATGGTGCCATAGCCTTTCCTCCACAGCAGGCCTGACCTCCCTTGATGCCCCTCCAGCCTTTCTGTCCTCATCTCCTTTGGCTACCACACCAAGCCCAAGATACCAACCAGTTAGCTCTTTGCCTGAGTTCTTCTGCCCTCCCAAACCTGAGTGAGTTTGGGGGACCTCAGCCTGCCACCAATGAAGTTTTCTTTAGAAAAAGCTTTCAAGTAGCCTAGTCTAGTCTTGAACTTGCTGTGTAACCAAGGATAACCTTGAATGCCCTCCCACCTCCACTTCCTAAGTGCTTGGCATTGCAGGCATGCACTGCCATGACCAGTTTATGCAGTTGTGGGGATAAAACCCAGGGCTTCCTGAATACTAGGTTTGTAGTCTATTGACTGCGCTATATCCCCAGCCCCTTAATGATCCTTTTCCATTCCCCCTCGTATGGGGATTGAACCTAGTGCTTCACACTTGCTAGGAAAGTACCCCATAACTAAGCTATCCCACCACCACCACCACCCTTTTTTTTTTTTTTTTTGGTCTTTTGAGACAGAGTCTCCCTGTAGCCCCAGCTGTCCTTGAACTCACTATGTAGACCAGACTGGCCTTGAACTCACAGAGATCCTCCTGTCTCTGCCTCCCGAGTGCTGGGATTAAAGGCATGCGCCACCACGACTGGCATCCACCACCCCTTTTAAAATTTCTACCAAATTGCCCAGGCTAACCATGAATTTGTTATCTTCCTGCCCCAGCTTCTAAAGTACCTGGGATTTCAGGCCTATACTGCCAGACCCAGCACCCCCTGTGATTCTGAGTCCCTTACACATATGGCCTGCACATGGATAGACTGTCTACTGCATAGTCACCCGAGAGACAGACCTGGGAGGGCCTGAGCATGGGACTATCTGAGTGGAGTGGTAGAGGTGACCTGGCAGGCATGCCTGTGACAAGGACCAAGACTCACGGGAGGAGGGCACTGCTGTGCCAGCCCATCTGATGCTGCCAGAACGTTCCTGTTCCCTTAGGAATCTTGAGCTCCCAGTAGTACCTAGCAGAAAGTCAAAGGACAGTCAGAGTCAGGAATAAGAGTGGTGGACAGACTGGAGCCACGAACTGTGGGCATTATGGACAACCTGTCACAGGCTCTTAGGGGCCCCCACTCTGGCTCCTAGTTTAAGAAAGGCAACCTCAAAAGAAGGATAGTATGTCCTGTTATAAGGTGACCTAATACTGGTCCATTGTGCCTAGAGCCAACAAGCAGCCCTGGCATCAGAGCCCCAGAAGCTGCCAAGACAATCTGGGTCCCTGGGTGTAACCCTGACCTTGGGACCCCACCTGGCAAATAGCCCTTTTTGGTAGAGTATATGCTCTCTTCTACCAGGGTAGGGACCAACTCAACTGGGATAAGAGACAGTAGACCCTAGTCCCACCCCAGTTATCCTCAGCAGAGGTAAGGTGGGCCTTCCATGGTGGACCCAGGCCACCTCCCCCACCCTTCCTCTTCCTTCCCCTGGCACACCCTAGCACTGAGCATCCTGGGGTTGCATCAGGGGAAGATGCAAGCATTGCCCAAGTTGTAGGCCTGGCCCAACAGCCTCAAACCCTCTTTCCTTGATGCTGGAGGAAGGCAGGCCAGGCCAAGGGGGGCTTGATTTCCTCCTCAGTACAGAAGCCACAGGAGATCAGACCCCTTCCCCATTCATATCCAAGCCTGGTATAAAGCAAGAGGAATTCAAAGGGCAGCTCTGCTGGAGCCCCTCTTCTGGCCCCAGCAGTTTGCATGATGGTTAGGTTCATTTCTGTGGATCCATCACTTCCCTGAAGCTAGTGTTCTTATTGCCCAGTGGTGGCTGAGGGGACTTGGGGGCTCAAGCTGAGCTACTAGGTATGTGGTGGGGTGAGTACTCACAGCTCACACAGGACAATCCAGAGCACAAGGGAAGCATGGCAGCCTTCCCTGGCAATCATTGTAATACACATACAGCCCATTATAGGGAAAGGGGCAGAACCCACCTCCGCTGCAAAGGGCAGAGGAGGAAAGAAGCCATTTCTTTCTTGAGAAGAATGCTGAGGCCCTTTCCCAGACTCAGTGCTAGCCCAGCACCCCAGGGAGAAAGGCCAAGAAATGTTAGCATGATGCTGTTCCCTCTTTGCGTGTTTGTTATCTTTCTTTTACAATTTAATTAATTTGTTGGGAGTATGTGTGTGGGTGCACATGCCATGCATACATATGGATGTCAGAGAACAACTCCAGGGAGTTAGTTCTCTTTCCTCCTCCTCGGGTAGTTAGGCTTAATGATAATTAGGGGTCAAGGCAGATCTTTTAGTAACAGACAAAAGATGCCCAGAGGGGGGATGCCATGTGCTCAAGATCACACAGCTTCCTCTCAAGTCTACAGGCCAGGCCTGCTTAGGAAACGCCCAATGCCCCAGTTCCCAAGATCCAGAGCTACGATCCTAGGAGCAGTGGCAGCCTTCTTGGGTCTGGGCCCTACTATTTCACAGTAGCCACTATGGGTGGTGTGTTTATTACATTTTTTTGTTGCTGAGAGAGGCCTGGGGAGATGGCTCAGATGGTTAAAGTACTTGCTATGGAAACATAAGAACCTGAGTTCAAATTCCCAAACACCGCATAAAAACAGTAGAGCATGGGCTAGGGCTGGAAAGAGGGCTCAGCGGTTAAGAGCACTGGCTGCTTTTGCAGAGGACATGGATTCAGTTTCCAGCACCCACATGATGGCTAACAGCTATCTGTAACTGCAGTTCCAGAGGATCCAATGCCCTCCTCTGGTCTCTGCAGGCACTGCATGCACATAATCCAATTACATACACACAAGCAAAACACCCGTATACATAAAACAAAAATAAAATTTTAAGTGGGACATGGAGGTATGCACCTGTAATCCCAGCACTGGGGAAGTAGAGACAGAAGGGTCCCTGGGGCTCTCTAGCCTAATTGCTGAACTCCAGGTTCAGTAAGAGACTCTATCTCAAAAACTAAGATGAAAATTGAACTCTTGGCTTCATTGATGCCAAGCAAGCCTGCTAATAATTGAACTACAGTCCCAGCCTCATGACCCTATATTTTAAATATAAAGAAGTAAAAACTGTAAAGTATGTTTTGTATTTTTTCATTATCATAGAAATTAATCCAACTTTTGGTAATGTATTGCTAATGGTGTATTTCAATTAAGATTCAAATCTCCAGCTTCTGAAAATATGTCCAAGGTCTTAGGGTTTTTATTACTTTTGTTTTTTATTTAGGGGGTGATGCATGCACCATAGTGTGAGTATGGAGGTCAGATGACATGACAGATTCGGTTCTTTCTTTAATCCCAGGGATTAAATTCAAATCATCAGGCTTGGCAGCAAGTGCCCTCACCTGCTGAACCATCCCATCAGCCCAGTCTTAGGTTTTTAAGCACAGATTTCTATAAATCAGTCATATAATTATGGTATAAATGGTTTATGAAAATAAGCAAAGCTTTAATGATATTTTCCATTTCCTTATTTGTGCATTGAAATTGCACCAAATCCAGAATTTCAGGGTTTTTAAATGTTAAAATGGGATTTCTTTTTTTTTTTTCTGTAATGCTATACTTATTTGCATTGGGGGGTATGCATGTCAGTGTGCATGTGTAGAGGTCAGAGGACAAGTTCTGGGAGAAGATTCTCTTCTTCCACCATGTGGGTCCTAGTGATTGAACTCAAATCATCTGGTTTGGTGGTAAGTACACTTACCTGCTGAGCCATCTTGCTGTCCCCTTAAAATGTCATTTCTAGCCTTTAATCCCAGCACTTGGGAGGCAGAGGCAGGTGGATCTCTTTGAGTTCGAGGCCAGTCTGGTCTACATAGTGAGTTCCGGGCCAGCTGGGACTACAGGGAGACCCCATCTCAAGAAGACCAAAAAAAAGTTATTTCAAAGACAGAAGTTTATTGGAGCTGTTGATGTACTCATTAGTAGAGTATGTGCTTAGAATATTCAAAGCCCTGGGTTCAGTCCATGGAATGAATGAATCAATCAATCAGTGAGTGTCTTTGTTTTACTGATGAAAACATAAATAAGATAGTGAATGGTTGGGGAAGAAACTGGGCATTGACCTCTGGCCTCTACACATATGCACATGCATGCATACACACATGAATAAAAATCTGAGAGAATTTGAAGAATGATTTATTTTGGCTCACTGTTTCAAAAGGTCCTGCTCATGGATGCTTTGCTCATGTGCTTGGGCTGAGCATTGTGACTGGGGGAGCATATGATGGAGGAGGTTTCTTACCTCATGGTGGATGGAAAGCAGTGCAAGGGGAAGGGACAGGGACCAGGTATAATCTTCAAAGGCAGACCCTCCATCGTGACCCACTTTTTCCCGCTAGGCCTCATCTGTCAAAGTTTCCATCACCTCCAAAAATAGCATCCTCATCTGGGGACTAAGTGTTCAACATGTGAATCTATGGGGGCATTTCATACTGAGATGGTTTCATACGCAGATGGTTTGTTTCAACCAAGGTCCCAGTGGGAACAAATGGTACATGAGGCTTGACCAAAGAGTTTAATGGAGGAGGGACCTTAAAAATCTGTTTATTTTTATTTGCATGAGTGTTTTGCCTGCGTGTATGTAGGTGCACCACATGCATGCAGTGCCCACAGAGGCCAGAAGAGGGCATTGGAGCCCTTGGAACTGGAATTATGGATAGTTGTTAGCTACCAACCATATGGGTTCTGGGAACTGAACCTGGGTCCTCTGTAAGAGCAGCCAGTGCTCTTAACCACTGGGCTATCTCTCAAACCCCTGGAGAAAGGACTCTCTAAAGAGGGCTAGCAAGGCACCTAGAGACCAGCAGCCACAGGCAGGCATCACTGGCAGCACCAGCCATTAGGGAAAAAGAGTGTATGTTACTTGTCTCATTCCTGTGACAAAAGCAATCTAAGGAAGGAGGGATCTGTTTTGGCTCACAGTTCCTGGAATAGAGTATCATGGTGGGAAGTCATGACAGCAGGACATTGAGGTAGCTGGTCACATGATCTCCAGTCAGGAAGCAGAGACAAAGGCCACAGCTCAGCTCACTTTCTCCTTTTTATTCAGTCCAGGACCACAGCCCATGGGATGGTGCTGTCCATACGTAGAGTGGGCCTTCCAACTTCAATTAACCTAATCTAGAAACTCCCTTACAGACATGCCCATAGGTTGTCTCCTAGATGATTCTAAGTTGATGTCAATATTAACCCTCACAAAGGGGAGGACATTACTGGACCCCAGAAAGAGCTGGTGTTATGAAGGGTCCCAGCAGGAGACACACAGTCAGGACAGAACTGCTGTGAAGGGTGTAGAGGTAGAAGAAGCCTGCCCACCTCTGTCTCCTCCTCTTCCCTCTCTTCTGCCAGGGACTCCTATTGGCCAATGCTGAAAGCCAGACAGGAAGGAACAGTCTCCCAGGTGGAAGCAGGTAGAGAATAGGGGTCAAGGGATGGGGAATGCCAGCACCCAGCAAGGCTGCCTTTTCATTTTCTACTCTGCTTGTGTAGAGCCAGTCAGCTATCTGTAGTCCATTCTTGAGTGCTGATTATTGAGCTCTGATTGGCTGAGAATTATTGATAGCCTGATGGTCCAAGTATCAGCTAAAACTGACCAATCACAGGGCTTCAGGTAAGTCCCTGAAGCAGGCATCTCTCTGAGTTGGGGAGGGTACTGGAGTTCATCATGTGCCTGTTTTTTTTGGTGGGGCAGGGGGTGTTTTTTGTTTGAGACAGGGTGTAACCCTGATTGATCTTTCAGTCTCCTATAGACTAGGTAGGCCTTGAACTTCTAGCAGTTCTCCTGCCTCTGCCTCCAAAGTGCTGGAATTACAAGTACGTACCACCACACCCAGCTCCATATGCCAATTGTAATTACTAGGTCAGTGTGCTGACAAAGATCTCAGGCTTGCATCTAGCCTCAGTAGTGTTGTGATTGATTAGTTATGTCTACCATGAGCATAAAACATAGCAATGGGGATATAAGTGCCATCCTGACCCTAAACAGTTGCCTGGCTTGGTCTTGACAAAGCCTCTTCACTTTCTTCTGTTAGCCTGTGACTTCCCTCTGTCTCCTGTCTTTCCCTCTCTGGGTTGGATCACACTGATCAGCCTAGAAAAAACAGCCATCTGGATCCACATCGATCCATCTGCCCCTCTGACCAAGGTGCCCGGCCATCTCTTCCCTCCAGGCGACCACCCATGTGTATGTGACCATCGTGGATGAGAATGATAATGCTCCGGTGTTCCAGCAGCCACATTATGAGGTGGTGCTGGATGAAGGCCCAGACACAGTCAATGCCAGCCTCATCACCATCCAAGCACTGGACCTAGATGAGGGGCCCAACGGCACCGTCTCCTATGCCATTGTGGCAGGCAACATCATCAACACCTTCCGGATCAACAGGCACACGGTCAGTATCTGAGAACAGGGTATAGTAGGGGGACAAACCCTCTCCAGGGCTTGGTGGGGAACTTGGTAACATCATGGGCACAAGGAGCAAAGATGGAAGTTGGGAGGAAACTATGGGTTACCCAGTGATGGGGAGTGAAAATCTTGATAAGGCTTCATCTGCCCTCAGCAGTGCTTTGATGGATTAGTGATATCTGCCATGGGCATAGACATAGCAGTTGTGGTTAGGATGTCAGGGTCTGTCCAGGTCTGTTCCTAGGTCCAATCACAGGGTGTCCCAAGCCCATTACCCATCATCCCCTCTCCTTTCCCTCTCTGTTTCCCTCAGGGCGTCATCTCTGCTGTCAAAGACCTGGACTATGAGATCAGTCATGGCCACTATACCCTCATCGTCACTGCCGCAGACCAGTGCCCTATCTTGTCCCACCGCCTCACCTCTACTACCACGGTGCGTAGGTGGGACACAGCCCCAGTGTGGAGGTGGGAAAGGGCAGGGAAGTTCCAGGAGGCTCCAAAGGGGATGAGGAGGCAAAGATTGTCTCGAGGAAACAGGCCAACTCAAGGGCTCTCATCCATCTCAGCAGCTCACCCAGACTTTCTGAAGCAGTCACTGAACTTCTCTGTGAAAACACCTGTCTTCTTTCCCTTCATGGGAAACGGATGCCTTCTAGTCAAACTAACAGTGGTTCCCATTCTTGCTCTGTCACTCCCTGGCTGTGTGACCCTGAGCAAGTCACTGAACCTCCCTGAGCTTCCTTGTCTATGAAAGAGGGAAAATGGAAGCTGTTTCAGGGAATGGGAGGAGGAGCACATGGGACCATGTGAGATGAACAGAGTGCAGGGATGAATAGACCATAAGAGTATCATTAATCTGTTATACTTTTGAAGACACACAGGAAATAGAAGCAGGAGGATTGCAAGTTCAAGGCCAGTCTGAGCTACATAGAAAAAACACTATGTCAAAAAAGGCTAGGGTGTGGTTCAGTGGTAGAATACTTACCTACCATGTGCAAGGCCATAGGTTCAATCCCCAGCACCACAAAAAAAGGGAAACTTAGAGCTCACCTACATGCACAACTTAAAGTACCCTCTTGCCCCATGACACTACACAATTCTTGCCTCAGCCCATGGAGCACCGGCACCAGACCAGGTTTACAGGTGCAGTTGCTGATTCTCCTGCAGCAGCCGGGCCCAGCCCTGGCTAAGCTGTCTGCTGTCTCAGGTGCTCGTGAATGTGAATGACATCAACGACAACGTGCCCACCTTCCCTCGGGACTATGAAGGACCATTTGATGTCACCGAGGGCCAGCCGGGGCCCAGAGTGTGGACCTTCCTGGCCCACGACCGGGACTCGGGCCCCAACGGACAGGTGGAATACAGCATCGTGGGTGGAGACCCATTGGGTGAGTGGGGCCTACACTGGGCGGTGTGATGGGTATGACCCAGGGGCCTTTCTACCTGCTCAGGAGTGGGATGAGGGAGGTCTCCACACTATGGGTGGGGCCTCAGTTACCCACCCATAAAATACTGGTGGGAATCATTTCCCACCCTTTCCACACAGTGATAGAGACTGTCCTGGCATCTGGGGGATTACAGACCATCTGGGGAAGGAAATGTCTCCAGGAAGACAAACATCCTCACTACATGTACCCCATGACCCTAGGACTCCAGGCACACATTCAGGGAGCACTGGGATTCCTCTGAACACCTTAGCATCACCCACCAAAAATCTGCACAGCTGTCATGGCAGCTGTCCTGGGTTAGAGGACAGAGGCTGGGAAGCCACCTTCTCAAAACACTCTCATTAGAGCAGGAATCCCAGCCCCAAGGCTGAGGGAATCAAGAGTATCTGTGGGAAAAGGGGCCTTCCAAAGACAGTAATAGGGAGTGGTAGGTCTGTGGCTGCTGCTAGTCATCCACATGGTTCCAAGAGTGCTAGGTCATCCTATTTTTTGGTTTATTTTATCTGTATGAGTGTTTTGCCTGCGTGTATGTAAGTGCTTCACATGTATGCAATGCCCGAGGAGGCCAGAAGAGGACATCGAAGCCCCTGGATTGGGAGTTACAGATGGTTGTTAGCCACCATGTAAGTGCTAGGAACCAAATCTAGGTCCTCTGCAAGAGCAGACAGTGTTCTTTACCACTGAGCCATCTATCCAGCCCTACCTTCCAGTTCTTTGGTTTTGTTTTTGTTTTGGGTTTTTTTTTTTGTTTGTTTCTTTGTTTGTTTGTTTTTTGTTTGTTTTTTTGAGACAGGGTGCCCCAGCTGGCCTGGAACTCACTATGTAGATTAGGCTGGCCTTGAACTCACAGAGATCTACCTGCCTCTGCCTCCCAAGTGCTGGGATTAAAGGTGTGTACCACCACGCCCAGCTCTGCCTTCCAATTCTTAAAAAGAAACCCAGACACTAAATCTAACTGATCGATCCATGACTATTGAAGAGTGCCTACTATGTGCTGGCCATGTGCCAGGTGTGAAGGGACACACACACACAAAAATGAGTCAGGTGGATAGCTGGGAGACAGTAACCCCTACAGAGAAAGCAGCAAGTACAAAGGTCCTGAGGTCAGAGCATGCCTGGTAGGCTCAAGGAACTGCAAAAAGCCAGTGTCTGACATTAACATGAGCAAGATGAGAAGAGATGCTGTCTGACTTTGAAGACCATTAAGAGTACTTAGTGCTTACTGAGTGACGTGGACTCCATGGGGGCTTTGAGCAGGCGTGGGGTGGGACGTGACTTGACTTGGGCTCTCAGGGGACCCCTCTGGTACCTGTGCTCATAGCAGACTGTGGGATGAAGTAATGGGAGTGGCAAAGCCAGATGAGAGTCTGGTACAGCAAAGACTCTGGCTGGAGATGGGGTGGCTAGGGCCCAGGGTGGTGGTAAGGCTCTCGAATATTCCAAAGGCCACCTCCTCAGGCTACCATTCTACTGTATATGGGGTGTGCAAGGCAGTCAGGGGTGATTCTGAGCATTGGGGAAGGCTGGTCTTGCTGGGCCAGGGGTGGAGGGAAAGGGGCTGTGGTATGAGATGCTGGTGGGCATGTTTGTAGACCCCCCAGTGCAAGAGAGGTGGGGCTTGAGCCAGGCAAGAGTGAGTTGTCAGCGTGGGGGAGACTGCAAGGCATGAGCTCTATGGGGCTGGGTGTGTGACTTTGTTGGTACGGTGCTTGTCTAGTATGCACAAGGCTACAACCACATAAACCATGTATGGTGGGTCAGCCTCAACTACATAAGAAGTTTGATACTTGAGACCGCCTCTCAAAACAACATAAACAAATGCACACAGAACAAGCAAGCAATACAAGGGCCTAGGCAGAAACAGAACCTGGGCTGACCAGCAGTTAGGGCCCTGAAAGGAAAAACAGCCTGCTTCTGGAGAGCCAGGTTGGAGCCCTCCTGTTCAGAGTAGCAGCAGCTGACTGTCCTGACAGTTTTTCATGGTCTGAACTCTCCTCTCTAGATACTGCCTTCTTCTTCCAAACCAGCATCTCCTGCCCCTGGCTTCTCTTTCTCTCCCATAGGCAGAAGTTTCTTATTACATGAGGTCTCTAGTCCTAGGCTGGAGGATGCCAGTGCCTGGCTAAGAAGCAGGTGCTGAAGAGTTGGGGGGAGGGGTAGCAGCTAAGCCCCCCCCACACACCAAGAAAGGGGCCTGCTTCACATATCCAGCCCAGGGTCTAGGACCCACACCTGTGCCCAGCACAACAGAGACCACTCCATGCCCCAGGCTTTTGAAGGAAAGAGTCCTCCTAGGTTAAATCCACATACTATGGGGATCAGCCTTAAGAATCTGGAGCCCCTGTTGGGCATAGTGGTGCATATTTTTAGTAATCCAGAGGCAAAGGCAAGCCAAGCCAGTCTCTCTGAGTTCAAGACCAGCCTGGCCTACATAGAGAGTTCCAGGACAGCCAGGGCTACATAGTGAGACCCTGGGGTGGGGCCTAAGGAGGTATCCTAGAGAAAGGAAGACAGGCCTGGGAGACCCCTGAGGCTGGCCCTGGTCAGAGAAGGAGAGCAAATACTCAGAGCCCAAAGATAGCTTTGGGAGTATGAGCACTGCCCCGACTCAGAAGCAGCACAGAAAGGCCCAGAGAGGCAAGGATTACCTAATAAGACACTAGGGCCTGTGGGACTGGGGCCTGTTTTCACTCATTAGATGAAGGGACATGCCCAGGCCACTTCCCAACACACAGCCTGAGCCTGCTCCTGTACCTGGTCCTAGCTGCCTTCCCTATCTCTAGCCAGCGTGATTGTGCTAGACTCCCACCTGACTTCCCTGCTCCCATCTCTTCACCCCACAATGCTCTGAGCACAGGAACCCCAGTGGACTCCTTAAAACCTTAGTAATGTCTCTCCCCTCCTCAGTGCCCCTTTCATGTCCACCTCACTCAGTAAATGCCAAGTCCCCTTAAAGCCCTCGAAGCTGGACAAACTTCTCTTCATTCTGTCGCTCAAGTTTGCACCAGAGACAGGGTCTTTCTGTAACTCTTTGAGCCTACCAGCCATACTCTGACCTCAGGACCGTCACACTGGCAAGCTCCAGCAAGCCATGTAGACAGAGAATAGCCAGGGAAACAGGCCACACAAGCTTAGGCGTCTCCCACCCACCCTGACTCACCAGGACCTTCAACTGCCCCTTCTGGTCATCCTGGGACCCCTTCTCACTGTTGCTAAAATTTCTTCTGGGGGTCCACCCCTCCTCCCTTAGTCCCAACAACAATCTGAGGTACAATTCCACCCAAGTGCACTCTGGGAAACCAATGCATTTATTGGGCTTACTTACAGAGTGAGGGGTTACTCACAGGAGTGTGGGTGTGCCCTCCCCTCTAAGGCAGGGCACTGAAGAGTGTTCATCCAAGCGTGAATGTTGGTTCCCCATAGCTGTATAAATGGAGCCCCTCTCCATTAGTCTTCCCTGGCCTAGATTCTCTAGCCATCCCCCGAGGTCTTGTGCAGTTAGGGCCCAGTTGCCCACTATGGGTTGGGAGGAGTGTCCTCTCTACCCTTCCTTCTGTGTGGGGATATCTACAGTCAACAAGCCCAACTGTGATGACTTTTTACAAGCAGACACAGCTGAGCTCAGGAAGATGCCCTCTGTCTGGCCTGGAGGGCAGCTCTGTACAACACCCACCTCCTCATCCTCCCCACAAGCTTCCAGTCCCCGAGACGGCCCTGGGCTCCCTTTCAGAATTCCCTTCCTATATCAAGAGCTGCTGTGGGTCAGGCTTTGTTTATTACTAGCCTATCCTGAGACTATGTCTACCTGTCAGCTCATTTTCAAGATGCAACAATCAAGGCAAGACTTGGTTTAAAATCAGGCTGTAGCCTAGATACAACTGGAATGGAAGGCTGTGGCCTCTTGTCCCCAGGTGTGTGGTGGAGTTCTGCTGTTACTGAGGAGGCTGCTTGTTATGCCTAACCAGGATTGAGCTCTCACCCCAGGCCTGCTTCCCCGAGCTTTCCAGGGTGTTGGGGGTCTTCCCTGACTTTGCGGATGGAGAGGGCATTCATCTACCAGCACAGGGCAGGGTGTCAACAGGGCTGGGAAACCCCTAGGAAGGGAATCCCCATGCTCTGGAGACCTTGGAGCCTCCACCAGAAATCCTGTTCCTGCAGCCTCCTTGTCCCAGGCAGGGAGGAGCCTGGGGAGCCAAAGGGAGCCTGGGAGCGGAAGAACTGGTGGGATATCCCAGCTGCAGATGGGCACTGGGGCTGTTGTGGCAGAAGCTGTGGTATGGAATGGTGCCCTGGATGAAAGACAGAAAAGCCACTGGGTTGCTTGGGCCTGATGCCATGCCCCTGTGCTGTGTGTCTCAGGAAGTCAGTGTCCCGCTCTGGGCCTGACACCCAACTAGATGAGGAAGAGAAACCAGATGTGGTGGCTCATACTTATATTCTATCACTTGAGAGGTTAGGGCAGGATGATCACCTCAAGTTCCCAGCCAGCCTGGGCTACAGAGTGAGACCCTGTCTCAAGAGAAAGGGAAAAGGGTGACTTTATCCCCAACTCAGTTCCTGAAGGGTTGTGCAGCAGTGAGGTAACCCCCCTCTTCCTCATGCTCTTATGGATTGCCCAGCACCTTTTCCACCGAGGCTTGCTCACGTGATCCTCCATCTTCTTTCACCACTCACATCCCTATACTCACCCCTCCTTCCCACACCTTCTGCCCCATCAACTCTGAGGTGTGTTGTCAAAAAAGCCCCCGAGTTCCATTGGACTCAAAGCTCGGTTCTACCATTAACATGCTGTGGAAGTAGAGACAGATAGCTGCCCTCCTGTGGGTCCTAAGGGTTTCCTAAGAACATGACCAACAGGGCAGGTCAGAATGTGAAAGTCTGAGGTTCTGACTTTAGACACTGACACTTTGCCTCTCAGCCAGGCCTAGAGGTCTGAGCCAGGAAGCCTTAGGGAAGGAAATTAGGGTTATAGCAGGCCTGGGAGGTCCCACCCTTGTTCCTGTTCCAGCCGGGCTCCAGAGACTGAACAGGGCCCCTCATCCCGCCAAGGGGCTGCCTAGAGCGCATGGTGACGGCAACCCTTTATGGCAGACGTGGTCCTAATGTGCTGTCTAGTCTCCCTGTTTAGAAGTGGGAGGCTAGGGAGACCTTAGAGACAGAGCAGACTGAGATCTCTGCCTAGTGCACCATCAGAAAAAGAACTGAGAACTGAGACAAAGGAATTGGGAAGAATTTAAGATTTTTATGTACGTGTATGAGTGTTTCACCTACATGTATGTATGTGTACCATGTGCATGCCTGGTGCCCACGGAGGCCAAAAGAGGGTATTTGACCCACTGGAACTGAAATTTACAGATGATTGTGAACTGCCTGTGGGTGCTGGGTACCAAACCTGGGCCCTTTGCAAGAGCAGCCAGTGATTTAACCTCTGAACCATCTCCCCAGCACCAAGAGAGGAAGTTTTGTTACGGGGAAGTATAGGCTTCTGGAGAGAGGGGTCCCCTCTCTGGGGAGTTTGTATCATTTCTGTGTTCGGATTGGGGAAAAGACAGAGAATCCCAGGAATGGGCCAGGATTTTTCTAGAATATAATTTATTCCCTTTTGTTTGACCTTATATGAGGCTTTCCAGTGGCACATGACATCTGATGCATGATGAGAACAGCTAGTTCCACAAGGCTGATGATGTCATCAGCACAAAGCAAAGGGCAGTTCACAGTCCTCTCCTTTGGTCACAGTGGTGGCAGCCCACTTGGGGGCGTCTTGTGTCTTCACACAGTGGAATGCTATCTGACTGTCACATGGCCCTGCGGGTTGCCTCAGCCTCCAGATGCCATGTAGTTTGCTTCCTCTACCAATCTAGCCCACCTCAAGATCATGCTTTCCAAAGGGCATGATAGCTTTGTTAATAAGTTTCTGAACACCAGTGGTCAAGATGTTTATTGTGTAGGAACACACAATAAACAGCCACAAGCCAGATGTGATAGCACACACCTGGAATCCCAGCTCTTGGGATGTGGAGATAGAGGGGTTAGGAGTTCAAGATCAGCCAGGGCCATATGAAACTGTCTCACAAGGAAAAAAACCACAAACAAAGAACTCCCACCCCACCCCCTTTTGCAACACAGCAGTTACACTTGGGGTGGTCTCTGGCTCCCTCAAGGCCTAGAGGGGAGGGAATTATATATACATGGGGAGGTCAGGACTGCTCTCCCACCGTGCCCATGAGGGGCTGAGGCTGAGCATGGCACTTGCTTCCTTGGCTCTTAGCCCTCCTGAAGACTGGCTGGAGGAAGGGAAGGCTGGGCTCCCTCAGCCATTGCCAACTAACTCCAGCCCCTCCTGGTGGCTCCCAGGAGAGTTTGTGATCTCTCCTGTAGAGGGTGTGCTGCGAGTCCGAAAGGACATAGAGCTGGACCGGGAAACCATCGCCTTCTACAATCTGACCATCTGTGCTCGGGACAGGGGGTTGCCCCCACTCAGCTCCACGGTGAGTCCAGCCCAGTTCCATGGCATACCTTGATACTCCCTGAAGACTCTGGCAAGCACTGTCACCTTTAGCCCAGAGAGACTATAGGTGTCTTTCAGGCTCATCCCTGGGGGCTCTAGCTTTCCAGGGTACTTCCTGCATGTTGCAGGGTGGAGTTCGCACACAATCACCAACACCATTTCAGTAGAAAGTAGCAAGGTAATATTTTATTATGACCAGTGGCCTTTCTATCTCGGGAATAGAAGCAGCCCCCGAATATTAATGATTTAGGGTTTTTTATAGGATTACAGAAAGCATAGTTTAAACAGAACATCTGTGAGCCAATCAGGTTTGTACAACACAGCAGAATTTGAATTATCAATCAACAGTCTGTTACTGTGTGGGCAAGCGAGGCAAGTGTACAACTCGGCAATTTTAAAATTAGTCAACTACCTAGCCATAACAAGCATTGTAACAGAAGTCAAAATCAGCAGTTACCAGATGGTCACTGAATAGCAGGGTGGTCTCATACTACATGTCAAGGTGACCTGAAATTGCAGAGCAAGGAAGTTAGCTGGATGCAGGATGTCCCAGATCAACATATTTCTCAGTTTTATGGTTAGGCCATTTTCTTGGGACTCAAGGTTTCCCCCCTTCTGGGTATTTTTCATAAATGGAACAGAAGTCACTGTTGAAATAGCTGCTATGGGAAAAATGGAGTAACTTGGGTCACTGCACAGCACCCTCACAAGAGGTTGTCTCCTGGAGGCCTCTGCTCCTGGCCCAGGACTGTCACTTGGCTCCCCCTCCTCCTCTCCCCCTCCCCCCTCCCTTTACCTCCTTCATTCCCCTCCTCTTCCTCTTCATCCTCACCGGTTTGATCTTTTCTTAATCTTCCTCTTTTCAAACTTCCCTCTCTTGATATCTTTGCTGTCTTCTGTCCCCTCCTCCTCTTCCTCCTCCATGGTCACATCCACCCCTGGTTTCCCCCACCCCCTTCCCTGGCCCCAGATGCTTGTGGGGATCCGAGTGCTGGACATCAACGACAATGATCCTGTGCTGTTGAACCTACCCATGAATATCACCATCAATGAGAACAGCCCTGTCTCCAGCTTCGTTGCCCACATCCTGGCTAATGATGCTGATAGTGGCTGCAACGCACTTCTTACCTTCAACATCACAGCAGGCAACAGAGAGCGGGCCTTCTTCATCAACGCCACGGTAGGCTGAGACCTGCCTGGGGCCCCCAAATTCTCCCTAAAAAAATAAATGCTCAATGGGGAACCCCAGATTTCAGGCTAGGACAGAGGCTCTCTCATCCCAGAGAAGGAACTGGGCCCAGAGCCTGGGCGGCAGCAGTTCAAACAATTTCTAAGGAAGCCCATGAGTGATGACATACACCTGAATCCCAGGCCTTTGGGAGGCTGAGACAGGAGGATTACTGAATTCAAGGCCAACCTGGAACTCAGAGTAAAAGAACCTGTCTCAAAAAATAAACTGACTGTGGTGATGACACATCTGTAATCCTAGCACTTGGAAGGTGGAGGCAGGAGGATCAGGAATTCAAGGTCATCCTCAGCTATATAGTGAGTTTGAGGCCAGCCTATGCTATAAGAGACCCTGTCTAAAATAAACTAAAATAAAACAGAAAGTTCTAGGAATTCCAGCCAGCAATGCGTTCCAGTGGTGTTAATTAAACAGAACAGAGGCAGAAGCAGCTTTATTGGCCACAGCTTTATCAATTGGCCAGTTATTTGTTTATAACTGAGTTAATTGACACTGGGGTCTCCTGCATCAACCACACAGTTTCCCTGATTCGATGCTATTGACTTGGGCTGTGGTGCATGGTGCAGAAGCCCAGTTCTAACCAGTAGTCTCTCAGTTTTCTTGAACAGCCATTTCTGGTGCCCATCAGCCTCCCTCCTCCAACCCCACCCAAGGCTTGTCCTGGGCACAGACAGAGCCTAAGCCTCTGGGGTGGCTTGAGCCATACTGAGGTGCACCCGAAGTCCTCATTTGGCCTCTTGGAGTGTTTGCAGACTGCTGGCACTCAGGGTTCTCCAACATCCCTTCTTTTGAGGTTAACCAGATCTGGGCATCGCTGGGTTACCCTCACCCTGGCAAGATCCTGGTGCCCACATTTGGCCCTCATCTCTCAGACACTTTGGGGAGGGAACTCCAACCACCCTGAAACTGTGGGCAGAGCACTGGCATCTGTGGGGAAAGGTGCGACTCAGCTCACCAGCTCGGCACATCCCAGACAGGGATCGTCACCGTGAACCGGCCCCTGGACCGTGAGCAGATCCCAGAGTACAAGTTGACCGTGTCTGTGAAGGACAACCCAGAGAACCCACGCATAGCCAGAAGGGTGAGACGGGAGGAAGGGAGGGTGAAGGGGAGGGGGAGAGGGAGGGAGAAAGATTCTATTCCTGGGGGTGGCGAGCTCAGGACTTAGAAACACAGGCTGTAGGTTTAACAAGTACTGGGTTTGGATGGCAGCTCTACCTGTCCACAGGTGCATGGTTGGGCCAGTTTTTGTCTCTCGGCCTCCCTTTCCTCCTCTGCAAAGTTGTAGAGAGCTGAAAGAAACCACATCAGTGAAATCCTCATCACAGACCATCTAGGTCTGGTGGGCAACCAAGGATAATGACAACAGTGTGTATCATTTTGTAGGCCTCTGGGGCCTTCCTGACAAACACCTCATAGGAAGGTATCCTATCATGGTGCTGGGATTTTAAAACCCATGGCCTCTAGAAGGAGTATTATCCACCATGCAGGGTACCTCCATTCAAATTTTTTAAAACTGTATTCTTAAATATTTTAAAGAATGAATGAGGCTACAAAATATTAGGTTTCCACATGGCTTCTCCATACACCTTGGTTTTGGTTAGCCTTCCCCCACCCTCGTCTCTCTCCTGTCCTCCATCCCATCCCACATAAACCTTTTCACTCCTGGCATCCCCTCCTCTGTGCTCGTATCATGTTGTTCTATCCCCCTCCGTCAAGGCCTTTCTTTCCCTCCTCTTCTAATGGCCCCTTTCTAGCTTCCTGGCCTCTAGAGATACGCCAAGTTAAACATACTAATCTAAGAATTTAAACCTAGGATCCACATACTGGACAGAGAGCATGTGTTTGACTTTCTAGGCCTGGGCTGCCTAACTCCCATAGTATTTTCCAATTCTATCCATTTTCCTACAAATTTCATAATTTTTCTCTTAGCTGAATAAAATTCCATTGTGTAAATATGCCATTTTTATTATCCAGTCTTCAGTTGATGGACATCAAAGCCGATTCCATTTCCTGGCTATTGTGAATAGAGCAGCAATGAACCTGATGAGCAAGTATCTCCGTAGTAGGATACAGAGTCTTTGGGGTATATGCCAAGGGGTGGTGTAGCTGGGTCATATGAAAGTTCTATTTTTATCTTTTTTTTTGGAGCTGAGGACCAAACCCAGGCAGGGCCTTGTGCTTGTTAGGCAAATACTCTACCACTGAGCTAAATCCCCAACCCCCTATTTTTAGCTTTTTGAGAAATCTCCACACTGATTTCCATAGTGTCTGGACCATTTTACAGTTCCACCAACAGTGAATAGGGTTCCCATTTACCCATAGCCTCATAAGTATTTGTCGTTATTTTTTGATAACAGCTATAGAACCTCAAAATAGTTTTAATTTGTATTTCCCTGATGGCTAAGGATAATAAATATTTTCTATGACATTTATCAAACAATTGTATTTCTTCTTCTCAGAACTGTTCAATTTCATAACTCGTTTTTATTAGGTTGTTTGTTTTGTTGATGTTTAGTTATTTGAGGTCTTTATATATTATAAATACTAACCCTCTGTCAGATGTATCGCTGGCAAAGGTTTCTCCAGTTCTGTAGGCTCTTTTCTTGATTAACAGTTTCCTTTTCTGCGTGGAAGCTTTTTAATTTCATTAGATCCCATTTGTTGATTGTTAGCCTTATTTCCTGAACAAGTGGAGTCTTATTAAGAAAGTCCTTTCCGGCCAGGCGTGGTGGCACATGCCTTTAATCCCAGCACTCAGGAGGCAGAGGCAGGCAGATCTCTGTGAGTTCAAGGCCAGCCTGGTCTACATAGTGAGTTCCAGGACAGCTGGGGCTACAGGGAGACCCTGTCTCAAAAAAACCAAAAAAAAAAAAAAAAAAGAAAGAAAGAAAGTCCTTTCCTGGGGGCTAGAGACATAGCTCTGCAGTTAAGAACACTGGTTGGTCTTACAGAAGACCCAGGTTCAAATCCCAGCACCCATATGGAGCTAACAGCTATCCATAACGCCAGTTCCAGACAATCCAACAGCCTCTTCCATCCTCTGCTGGTGTTGCATGACGAGGGTGCACTTACCTACATGCAGGCAATATATGCATACACATAAAATAAAAATAACAATAAAAAAGAAAGTCCTTTCCTAAGGACTTTTGCATATTTGGAGACACAGAGTAGACTGTTTAGGCCTTATAAATATATGTGCATATATTTAAAGAGTATATTAAGTTTGGTGGGAGGAGTTGGGCACAGTGACTCACACCTTTAATTCCAGCACTCAGGAGGCAGAGGCCAGTGGATCTCTGTGAGATCAAGTCCAGCCTGGTCTATAT
>NW_008341050.1:1893809-1894260 GCF_000622305.1 Nannospalax galili | reverse complement strand
AACTCACAGAGATCCGCCTGCCTCTGCCTCCCAAGTGCTGGAACTACAGGAGTGCACCACCACGCCCAGCCTTTCATCTTATTATTCTCCAGGTATACATCTAGTCTTGAGAGTTCCAGGTATTACTCTAAGGTCCTTGGTCCATTCAAAGTTGATTTCTGTGCAGGACGAGAGAGAAGGATTTTTTTTTGTTGTTGTTGTCTTTTTGAGACAGGGTCTCCCTGTAGCCCCAGCTGGTCTGGAACTCACTATGTAGACCAGGCTGGCTTTGAACTCACAGAGATCCGCCTGCCTTTGCCTCCCAAGTGCTGGAACTACAGGAGTGCACCACCACGCCCGGCCTTTCATCTTATTATTCTCCAGGTATACATCTAGTTCTCAACCATCTGTTGGAGAGGCTGTTTTTGTTTTGTTTTGTTTTGTTTTTGTTTTGTTTTTTCTAACATGTATC